>NC_136527.1:214439041-214464041 GCF_053919585.1 Euprymna scolopes | reverse complement strand
ATATATATACATATTTATATATATATTTATATATATATTTATATATATATATTTATATATATATTTATATATATATATTTATATATATATATATTTATATATATATATTTATATATATATATATTTATATATATTTATACATATATATTTATATATATATATTTATATATATATATTTATATATATTTATTTATATATATATATTTATTTATATATATATTTATTTATATATATGTTTATATATATTTAAATTTTTATGTTTATATATATGTTTATATATATGTTTATATATATATATTTATATATTTATATATATATATATTTATATTTATATATATATATTTATATATATATTTATATATATATATATATTTATATATATATATATATTTATATATACATATTTATATATATATATATTTATATATATTTGTATTTATATATATCATATATATTTAAATTTATATATATATTTATATTTGTATATATTTATATTAATGTATATTTGTATTTGTATATATTTATATTTATATATATTTACATTTATATATATATATTTATATATATATATATTTATATATATATATTTTTTATGTATATATATTTATATATATATTTATATATATATATATATATATATTTATATATATATATATTTATACATATATTTATATATATATATTTATATACATATATTTATATATATTTATATACATATATTTATATATATATATATTTATATATATTTATATCTATTTATTTATATATATATATATTTATATATATATTTATATATATATATTTATATACATATATATACATATATATATATATATTTATATATATTTTTATATATATTTATATATATATTTTTATATATATTTATTTATATATATATTTATTTATATATATATATATATTTATATATATATATATATTTATATATCTATATATATAGAAATGTAAAGTTGGTCTGTTCTAAACGAATAAAACCATATTTCTACGTTACCAATTTGTTTGAAATGTTCAGACAACCTATATTTAGAGTCGAGGTATGTTTTTATGTCATTAAAATAAATTTACCTCGCGAATTTTTAAAATTAAAATATTAAATAAAATAAATATATTTTTTTAACGGTTACTGCGCATCTGTTCTGTTGATAAAACTGAACTTCCGGTTCGATTCATTTCACAGCCAGGAATTGACGAAAGATTTCATTTTCTGTTAACTCGATAAGTAAAAAAAACAAAAAACAAAAAAAAAACTTACTCATGCAGAGAGTGATCCGTGCTGAAATAATAATGTTATTATTTAAAAAGATATTATTAACATGGGGAAGGGAGGGTGTTTTGTACCTATTCTGTACTTTAACCTTACAATTGAATAAAAACATATCATAAACTTTAATTAAACGTGGAAAACGATTTAAAAAAAAATAGCGCGGATCACTCTCTGCATTAGCACAAAAAAAATCCCATATTTTAAAAATTTTAATTCATTTATGTACTTACCAATTTTTTAAATTTTATTTATGTTAAGGCTTTTCACTCATGAAACATTACGTTTTAATTGTTTGGTTTATTTTCACGGCATTGTTTACATAAAAACTTTGTTTTAACTTTTTCTAAACTATTTCATTTTTACGACATGCCTCAACGTATTATAAAAACCCTAACCCCCCCATGTTAAAAAAACCGCCTCTCCATAAACCTCGAAAGCTGTTCTTAATATGGGGAGGTGGCTGATTCCGAAAACCGTTTTAACATGGGAAAGTTAGGATGTTTATAATATGCTGGGGCGAGTCGTAAAATTAACGAAGTTGCTATCTATTATTTATTGCAAAAATTGCTTGAAATTTATTTATTTGACAAAAAAAAAATTATATTTTGGTACTCCTTGGGCGTTGAGTTCCATGGCGACCAGTAGAAAAAAAATAATAGTCGCTCCCTTAATTTCCCAC
This sequence comes from Euprymna scolopes, assembly GCF_053919585.1. NCBI lineage: Eukaryota > Metazoa > Mollusca > Cephalopoda > Sepiida > Sepiolidae > Euprymna > Euprymna scolopes. The sequence goes on along the minus strand of NC_136527.1, from coordinate 214,462,080 downwards.
CCCACCCCGCACGTAACATATTTTATTTACTGACGTTGCCGTAACTAAACGATTATTTGTCACATTTACAAACATTTATTTATTTATTTTGAAAAAAGTTTTACTTTTTATGAATATTAAAAGAAAAATGGGTACTCATGCAAAGAGTGATCCATGCTGAAACAATAACGTTATTATTTAAAAAGCCATTCTTAACATGGGGAGGGGAGGGTGTTTTGTACCTATTCTGTACTTTAACCTTGCAATTGAATAAAAAAAACACGATTTAAAAAATAGCGCGGATCACTCTCTGCATTAGCACCGAAAAATGTTACTAAACATTTATTAATAATTTCTCACTTTTACAAACATTTGATTTTAAATTTCTTTTTAAATGACGACTTTTATCGACTTTTTTTTTTAAATATCCCCCCACCAATGGTGTTTATTCCGAAATCCGTTGTTAACATGGAGAGGTTGAGGGTGTTTATTCTGAAAGCCGTTCTTAACATTTGTGGAGGTGGACCTAATGTAAATAAATAAATAAATAAATAAATTTAAAAAAAAAAAACCATTTACTGATAACTTCTCACTTTTACAAATATTTTTTAATTTACATGCGCGGATGAACAAATTGTTGAATAGTGCGAAAACAAAACGTTTTTGTAATAAACTTCGGGATAATTTTTGGGGTAAATATTTGCATTTAGGTCCACCTCCACAATCTCCTTTTTTAAATGACGACTTTTATTGATAAATAAATTTACTTCTCCGCAACTTTTATTGATAAATAAATCTACTTCTCTGCCACGGGCACTGAACCCCTCCTTTTTTGGATAACCTTTACGGAGATGGTCCCAATGTCTGCCACGTTCTGAGCTCGGGGAGAGGCCGTCTGACGTAGGCGGTGTCGAGGCAGAAAATTACCCCTTCAATAAAGTGCCCAGTTCTTAACTTAAGGAGAAAAAACCCCGTTCCAATAATTAGAATTTTTACTTTTTTTATTTTAAACAGTTCAAATAATTAGAATTTTAAAATAATAAACAGTTCAAATTTTTGATAATTCAACAGTTCAAATAATTGGAATTTTACAAAATAAACAGTTCAAATAATTAGAATTTAAAAACAAAAAAACAGTCCACATGATTAGAATAGTTCCACGTGGTTAGTTAACCCTGTAAAATTCTGTGATTTGTTCCACAATATTTGTAAAAGCACCTGTCTGTGACATATCGCATATTTTAGGGTTAGGGTAATTTTCTGCCTCGACACCGCCTACATCAAACGGCCTCTCCCCGAACTCAGAACGAGGCAGACGTCGGGACTATTTCCATAAAGGATAATCCACCCTTTTTTTTAATAGTATTTTCGGGTGAGTATGCTGACAACAAATATCAGTTAAATTTGGCAAATAGCCCCCCCCCTCCAAAAGTGGTGTTTATTCCGGAAGTTGTTCTTAAGATGAGGAGGTTGGGGGGGGGTGATTATTAGGTGGACCTAATCTAAAAAAACAAAAAACAAAAAAAAAAAAACAAGTTTTTTATGCGCACATAAGCAACTATTTTTTTATTAACTTTTTTTTTACTTTTTTATTTAAAAATTAGTAAATTTCAATGAATAGAATAATAAATCATTTATCATTAATGTGTTTTTGGTTTTGTGTTGAATGAAACTTTTTTTTTTCATTACAACAATAATAAACCAATTTAAATCTTCCGGCATGCGTTTAAGGATTACGAAATTATCAATAAATCGTTTAGTTACTAAGCCAACGCCAGTAAATAAAAAAAAATGTTACGTGCGCATGCATTAGCCTTGACTGGGGGGATCAGGGAGCGACCATTAAATTATGCTGGTCGCCATGGAACTCAACGCCCAAGGAGTACCTAAAGTGGCACTTATGCACTTATGTTATCGTGTTATTTTTTAAAATGGTATTTTCCTGTTAAATTCAAATTTTACAATATGTTTTTCTTTTATTAATTTGTTAAGTAAAAGTACAGATAACCCGGTCGGTTTCTAATGCGAGGAAAATCTAGCCCCCCCCCTCCAAAAAAAAGGGGTACTCTGGATAATAACAAAACATTAAAATTGCCTCAGTCTCGAAAGATTTCTTCTCTACTGAACGAGGAAAAAAAACGGTGAAGTGTAGTTCACATGTTTCTCTCCCCCTCTCTCTTCCTCTCTTAATATCTCTCTTTATCCATCTCTCCCTTTCCCTCTCTCAATCTATCTTTCTCTATATATCACCCTCTCCATCTCTCTTTTAGCCCCTTTCTCTCTCCAACTCCCTCTATCTCTCTCCTTTCCTCTGTCTCATCCCTCTCTGTTTCTAACTCTGCCCCTCTCTCTGTTTATCTATCAATCCCTTTATCTCTCTATCTCCTTTCTTTCTCTATTTTCCTCTCACTGTCTCTTTTCTATCTATATATCTTCCTCTCTATCTATCCATCTCTAATTCCTCATCCTATTTTAGTCTCCTAAATTAATTACAGTGAATAAGGCATTGTCAAAACATGGATAAATCCTATTTTAGTCACCTAATTTACTGACTGTGACAATAGAAGTTATTTGGAAATTACTGCTACCTTGAACAGCACCAGAAGTAACTGGTAAAACCTTTCTAATTAAATTAATTTTGGCAGCCATTTGGTAACAAAATGACATAGCCTTAGCCCTTGCTGCATGAGGAATACCTGCGACCTTGCTGCCAAGTAGAAGAATTATTTATTCTACTTTAAAACATTCAATTTTTCAAAAATCTCATCTTCGACATCTCCAAAACATCCAATATGGGGAAAAATATTGCAAAAATGCAAACTTATTGTTTAGGATGAATGCACAATGGTACGCAAAAAATAACTTGAGGCTCTTGGTCGATCCTTGCAAGATTAACGTGGCAATGTCAGACCATTTGGGAATGCAGTAATATTGCTTGCACGAGATTTCAGACAAATGTTACCTGTTATTCTTAAATCAACACCAGCAGATGAAATAAATGCTTGCCTCAAATACTCTACTTTTTTGTTCCATGTGAAGACATTAAACTTAACTCAAAATATGCATGTACAGTTGCAGACTGTTCGATCCGCACAAAAACTTTTGCATCATTTGTGGGAAATTGGGTACGAAAAAGTGCCAGCTGATCAGAGTTAAGGGTCTAATTCTTTGACTTTTAACTTCTGTAATTTCTGTTTATTTCATCAAAAGAATAGTTAGTTTAAAAGGTTTTTGCAGATATTCAAATTATAAGAATTCCATTTGACTGAGTGAATGAGCTATTCCTGCAGGTCAATACAAAGATGGCCATGAACTTAACGCTATAATTAAATGTAAAATTCCAAGTGAGGTAGTCAAATACAAATCCATCGACACTGTTGTAAAAGCAGATAAAGTGGTTAATTATCCAACAGTTATATTTGCCAGGGATGCCACCGCATGTATTGCAACTGAAATTTGGTGTACTAATTATCATGTTGTGAAATATAAACCAATCCAAGCTTTGCAATGGCACATAGCTTGCAGTAAAAAAAAATTTACAAACAATATCATAGAAACAACAATTTTAACAGCACCTTTCACAGATGAATATATCTTCATTCCATGCATTCCTATGATTCCACCGGATACATCATTACACTTTAGCAAATTGCACTTTCCAATTTTATTGTCATTTGCAATAACCATCAACAAAGCACAGGGAACAATCTTTACAATTGTGGGCCTTACAGTTACACACTGACTGTTTTTTCACATGGACAATTTATATTACGTATTCAAGAGTCACCAAACCGGAAAATCTCTATATCAGCTAAGAAAATGGAACAACAAAAACTGTGTACCCATGCAAAATGGAAATTTAAACCTATAAGAAACATGCTTTTTCTCATTTTGGAACTTTTTCCATAGCGCCAATTTGAGCCACAGCAACGCGTGGCAGGGTACAGCTAGTATATATATATATATATATATATATATATATATATATATATATTTATATATATATTTATATATATATTTATATATATATTTATATATATATATTTATATATATATATATTTACATATATATATTTATATATATATATATTTATATATATATATTTATATATATATATATTTATATATATATTTATATATATATATTTATATATATATATCTTTATATATATGTTTATATATATATGTTTATATATATATGTTTATATATATATATTTTTATATATATTTATATATAGATATATTTATATATATATTTATATATATATATATTTATATATATTTATATATATATATATATATATTTATATATATATATTTATATATATATTTATATATATATATTTATATATATATATTTATATATATATTTATATATATATATATTTATATTTATATATATATATTTATATATATTTATATATATATGTATATTTATATATATTTAGTAATGTTATTGATAATTTAAAAATCAAATTATAATTAAATAAAAATCCGTTTCATAAGAAGGAACAACAACAAAATCAATTATTTGTACGATCGTTTCGGAAAACAGATTTTGTTGTTGTTCCTTCTTATGAAACGGATTTTTTATTTAATTATAATTTGATTTTTAAATTATCAATAACATTACTAAATATTGAATTAGCTCTAGGATATTTACCTATCGAGCTTATTATATATCTAAATTACAACGAGCACTTTTCTTTCCTGTATTTTAATTAAACTAGTAATTTTACTATTACATTAAAATACACTCCGCTCTTTAGACTATTGTTCTAATCTCCTTTAAATTTATGTATTCATATATATATATATATATATATATATATATATATATATATATATATACATATATATATATATATATTTATATATATATATATATTTATATATATATTTATATATATTTATATATATATATTTATATATATATTTATATATATATATATATATATATTTATATATATATATTTATATATATATATTTATATATATATTATTCCTTAATTGGAAATTTTTATTTTGAGATGAGCATTTTTATGTTAATTTTATTTTTATTTCGGACTATTAGTCTCATCTTTATTAGTTGTTGTTTGTTTGTTTAAAAAAAAAATAAAAACAAACAAACAACAACTAATAAAGATGAGACTAATAGTCCGAAATAAAAATAAAATTAGCATATATATATTTATATATATATATATTTATATATATATATTTATATATTTATATATATATATATATATATATATATATACATATATATATATATATATTTATATATATATATATATTTATATATATATTTATATATATTTATATATATATATTTATATATATATTTATATATATATATATATATATTTATATATATATATTTATATATATATATTTATATATATATTATTCCTTAATTGGAAATTTTTATTTTGAGATGAGCATTTTTATGTTAATTTTATTTTTATTTCGGACTATTAGTCTCATCTTTATTAGTTGTTGTTTGTTTGTTTGTTTAAAAAAAAAATAAAAACAAACAAACAACAACTAATAAAGATGAGACTAATAGTCCGAAATAAAAATAAAATTAGCATATATATATTTATATATATATATATTTATATATATATATTTATATATTTATATATATATTTATATATATATATTTATATATACATTTATATATATATATTTATATATATATTTATATATATATTTATATATATATATTTATATATATATTCATATATATATTTATATATATTTATATATATATTTATATATATATATATATATATATATATTTATATAGTTATATAGCTGAAAACACTATCAATAATTCCCTCCACTCTTTATCTGTGCCTAAACCTAAACGTAGATTCCATGAACAAAGTTTATTTCTTAGAACTGCACGCCTGTGGAATTGTCTTCCGTTTTCCTGCTTTCCGGCTGACTACAATATGGTTGCGTTCAAGTCTAACGTAAACAAGTTCTTGATGAGCCGTTCCATATAAGTTATAAAATGTACCGAATTTTCATTACTAACGATTACTATATTGTCCAATTTCTACTGTACACTCTTTAACCCTTATCCTTGAGTGGCCTCTTGGCCTTGATAATGCGGTGATGCCTGTGTAAAAAAAAAGAACAAAAACACGCAAACACACACACACACACACACACACACACACACACACACACACACACACACACACACACACACAACTTACGCAAATAAACAGAAACAAAACACACAAGCCTTTACAGAAACCATCATATCACAAACACGTGGCAATCACTTCCACCCGCTTCGACTCATCCAGAAACATTTCGATCTGACAACTAAATCGCTAACGCTTTACTAAATAACTTAGTGACGTTGCTAAGCAACGCTTGTGCCCAAAACATGGTGATATTTGGTTCTGCGTATCTTTACCCGCCCTGCACTGAGAGAGAGAGAGAGCGAGAGAGAGAGAGAGAGAGAGAGAGAGAGAGAGAGAGAGAGAGAGAGAGAGAGAGAGAGAGAGAGAGGGGGGGTAGAAGGGAGGGGAGGGGAGGGGAGGGGGGTATAACTAGATTGACTTACAGAACAAAACAGAACAAAACAAAACCAAAACTATTTCTACACTGGCTCTCACATAAAAAAAACAAAAAACAAACAAAACTTCAAAAACTTTATTTCCAAAATTTTTTCGCTTATAGCTGTATTGCTATATAGAAAAAAACCCAAAAAAAAACCAGGTAAGCAGAAAGTTTATTTATTTGTGTTACCGGAAAGCATTAAAATGGTCGATTATTTTTTTATGAAATTATTATAGTCGATTATTATGATTGTTTTTTTTTTTACATAGGCGGCACCACTTATCAAGGCCGATAGGCCACTCAAGGATAAGGGTTAAAGAGTGTAGAGTAGTCAAAAGGACAATATAGTAATCGATAGTAATGGAAGTTCGGTAAATTTGTTAACTTAAGTGGAACGGCTCATCAAGAACTTGTTTACATTAGACTTGAAGACAACTATATTGTAGTCAGCTGGAAAGCAGGAAAACGGAAGACAATTCCACAGGCGTGCAGTTCTAAGAAAGAAGCTTTGATCATGGAATCTATGTTTAGGTTTAGGCACAGATAAAGAGTGGGGGGGGGGAATTATTGATAGTGTTTTCAGCTAGTCTAGTGTTTCTTGTGAAAGTTTGGCGAGGGGGCACCATAGATTGAGGCTCAGTCGAACACTTTCCATGAAAATAACGATAAAGCAGAGACAAACTCGCAACATCTCTTCTGTGAGATAGAGGTTGCAGCAAAGAGAAAAGGACATCTCCCACCAGGCCACGAAGTCTATTTTGAACCCTATCAAGGCAGCTCCTGCCCATATGTGGCAACGGTATTCCATCCTTGGACATATCTGGCTCTTATATAGATGGAGAATTGCATTAGCAGTGAGATATCTGTATAAAAGCCAAGTACGTCCAAGGATGGAATACTGCTGCCATATCTGGGCAGGAGCTGCTAAAAACAGCCTATCCTGCCTTGACAGAGTAGAAAATGGATTTCGTGGTTTAGTGGGGGATGCCCTTTTCTTTACCCTGCAACCTCTCTCCCACAGAAGAGACGTTGCGAGCCTGTCTTTGTTTTATCGTTATTTCCATGGCAGGTGCTCGTCTGAGCTCCAATCCCTCGTCCCCCCTCGCCAATCTTTCATGAGAAACACCCGTCTTGCTGAAACTACTGTCAATAATTTCCCCCCACTCTTTATCTGTGCCTAAATCAAAACATAGATTACATGAACAAAGCTTCTTTCTTAGAACTGCACGCCAGTGGGACTCTCTGCTGTTTGCCTGTTTCCCACCTGACTACAACTTGGACGGCTTCAAGTTCAACATAAACAAACTCCTGACAAACCGCCCCCTTAAGTAAGACACATTATCAAAACCAGGTGCCTCCCTCCCCAAATTCTAATATATAAACGGCTATATGTCTGTCTGTCTTCATATATTCAAACTCTATCTTTTCCGAAACTAAAAGTCAAAGAGGGGCATCCAATGGTTGTTTTTTTTTTAATAGGTTTTTAGCTTTAACTTTGAAACAGATTTAAAGGGGTCAAAAATAAAAAGTCATACAATTCGTAAATTCAGTTAATTTTAAATTTTCAATCAGTTTTAAGTCACCAGCTTTGAATGTTACAGTTCCGGTTTCGATTCTACTTGATGGTACCTAAATACTTGTTTTTAAATTTGAAATGACGACTCTGTAATAATATTGCGAGCATGAAAAGTAAATGGTTAAGCTTAAACATGGAAAAGTAAAGGACTAGTTGTTAAAACTGGAAAAGAAAAGGACAAGATATTCTAGTAAAAATATATTAAATGTATAACTAAAAATATTGCAGTATATAGAATTGATTATATAATGTTAACTTATATTACAATAGAAAAATGTGAGCATGAAAAGTAATATGGTTAAGCTTAAACATGGAAAAGTAAAGGACTAGTTGTTAAAACTGGAAAAGAAAAGGACAAGATATTCTAGTAAAAAATATAATAAATTAATAACTTAAAATATTGCAGCATTAAGAATTGATTATATAATGTTAAATTATATTACAATAGAAAAATGCGAGCATGAAAAGTAATATGGTTAAGCTTAAACATGGAAAAGTAAAGGACTAGTTGTTAAAACTGGAAAAGAAAAGGACAAGATATTCTAGTAAAAATATATTAAATGTATAACTAAAAATATTGCAGTATATAGAATTGATTATATAATGTTAACTTATATTACAATAGAAAAATGTGAGCATGAAAAGTAATATGGTTAAGCTTAAACATGGAAAAGTAAAGGACTAGTTGTTAAAACTGGAAAAGAAAAGGACAAGATATTCTAGTAAAAAATATAATAAATTTATACATTAAAATATTGCAGCATTAAGAATTGATTATATAATGTTAAATTATATTACAATAGAAAAATGCGAGCATGAAAAGTAATATGGTTAAGCTTAAACATGGAAAAGTAAAGGACTAGTTGTTAAAACTGGAAAAGAAAAGGACAAGATATTCTAGTAAAAATATATTAAATGTATAACTAAAAATATTGCAGCATTAAGAATTGATTATATAATGTTAACTTATATTACAATAGAAAAATGTGAGCATGAAAAGTAATATGGTTAAGCTTAAACATGGAAAAGTAAAGGACTAGTTGTTAAAACTGGAAAAGAAAAGGACAAGATATTCTAGTAAAAAATATAATAAATTTATAACTTAAAATATTGCAGCATTAAGAATTGATTATATAATGTTAAATTATATTACAATAGAAAAATGCGAGCATGAAAAGTAATATGGTTAAGCTTAAACATGGAAAAGTAAAGGACTAGTTGTTAAAACTGGAAAAGAAAAGGACAAGATATTCTAGTAAAAATATATTAAATGTATAACTAAAAATATTGCAGTATACAGAATTGATTATATAATGTTAACTTATATTACAATAGAAAAATGTGAGCATGAAAAGTAATATGGTTAAGCTTAAACATGGAAAAGTAAAGGACTAGTTGTTAAAACTGGAAAAGAAAAGGACAAGATATTCTAGTAAAAAATATAATAAATTTATACATTAAAATATTGCAGCATTAAGAATTGATTATATAATGTTAAATTATATTACAATAGAAAAATGCGAGCATGAAAAGTAATATGGTTAAGCTTAAACATGGAAAAGTAAAGGACTAGTTGTTAAAACTGGAAAAGAAAAGGACAAGATATTCTAGTAAAAATATGTTAAATGTATAACTAAAAATATTGCAGTATATAGAATTGATTATATAATGTTAACTTATATTACAATAGAAAAATGTGAGCATGAAAAGTAATATGGTTAAGCTTAAACATGGAAAAGTAAAGGACTAGTTGTTAAAACTGGAAAAGAAAAGGACAAGATATTCTAGTAAAAAATATAATAAATTTATAACTTAAAATATTGCAGCATTAACAATTGATTATATAATGTTAACTTATATTACAATAGAAAAATGTGAGCAGGAAAAGTAATATGGTTTCCATTAAACATGGAAAAGTAAAGGACTAGTTGTTAAAACTGGAAAAGAAAAGGACAAGATATTCTAGTAAAAAATATAATAAATGTATAACTTAAAATATTGCAGCATTAACAATTGATTATATAATGTTAAATTATATTACAATAGAAAAATCTGAGCATGAAAAGTAATATGGTTAAGCTTAAACATGGAAAAGTAAAGGACATGTTGTTAAAACTGGAAAGGAAAAGGACAAAATATTCTAGTAAAAAATATAATAAATGTATAACTTAAAATATTGCAGCATTAAGAATTGATTATATAATGTTTACTTATATTACAATAGAAAAATGTGAGCATGAAAAGTAATATGGTTTCCATTAAACATGGAAAAGTAAAGGACTAGTTGTTTAAATGTTTTATTTGTTTAAAATTTATAACAAATATATTTCAGAGGTATACTCCATCTTCAGTATGTTTTTTTAATTTCTTTTTTTCCTTTTCTTCTTTCTTGCCATATTGTAAAGTTGGAAGAAGAAAAGTCTGTTCGTAAAGAGCTGCGCGTTGTATTTTGAAATGTTTGCACAGTGCATAGGCAACGTGAGAATAGCGTCAATTTATATTAAAAATTTCAAACAAGTAAAATATTTGTTTATTTTCCTAATATTACATTGTGATTTGGCTTTCAAGCGCTCTTGATGCATATTTTATTTTATTCAAATTAAAACAACGTTTCTATATGGACTCTCATTCTTGACGTTATTCTCGTGTTACTGTTATGTTTGACGTTCATCTTCGCTGCCAACTGTTATGTTTGCAGGTTGAACCAAATAACGTATAAGACAATACAAATGGAGACTCAAAAAACAAAGGTAGACCAATAAGAAGTGTATTAGGAAAAGTATATTTACAGTATATTTACATAATGGTTGTCAGGTAAGAGAGTCTTGGCTGGAGAACCTATCTGCTCTCGGCTCGGCCTTCGGTGGCTTCTGGTTAACACCCCCCAAGACTAACCGAGTCTTGTTATTTATGTGTAATATTATCCACATATGTAAATGAGTGGGTGCCACCACAACAGTTACCTACGCACAGTGCAAACATTTCAAAAGACAACATACTGAAGATGGAGTATACCTCTGAAATATATTTGTGATAAATTTCAAACAAGTAAAATATTTGTTTATTTTCCTAATATTACGTTGTGATTTGGCTTTTAAGCGCACTTGATGCGTATCTTATTTTAACTAAATTAAAACAACGTTTCTATATGAACTTTCATTATTTTGGGATAGAACGCACACTTCTGTTCAGGATCCTATTTGTTATTTGCCAAAACTGGTGGGAACCAAGCCGCTGATCAGCTTCCTTGGATTTAACAGACTGGGCATATAGCTCTCTTGCATTTTTTTATTACTCTTTTACAGTGGTTGCTGGCAGTCCTGAAAGCAGCTTTAGTCTTAGTGCATCTATTACGTTGGTAGCTATGGAAAAAGTGATTTCTGTGCGCGATAGCAGCAGCACATTCTGGGGAGAACCATGGCTGGCTGTTAGGTTTTTGTTGGAATTTTTTAGATGGTATGAATTGGTCTATGCCTACAATTAACCATTCGGTCAGATCTGATACTATAGAGGACACTTCCTTTTTAAACATGGAGTGCAGAGGTAAATCAGCTATGAATGTACGGAAGCTATCCCAGTCAGCCATAGAGTATCGGTATATATATGTATATATTGAATCTAAAATACGATGGTCCCAAAAACCATCCAAAATTGGATTGACTTTTTTTATGTTTGACTTCAAACATTTATTATGGTCTGACTAACCTGATGACAAGGTTTGTAATTCTTGACGACTTAAAGAAAGACTGAGATAATTTATAAACATTCAGGATAGGAATGTGCAGATGCACGTCTGGGGGAAAAAAAGAAATCTGAACCCCCTACATTCTTTTAATATCATGACTTCATTTCGAAACAGCATTTCGATTGGCTGTAATTTTGGGCTTCTGTATAATCGTGTTTATAAAACTTTATTTGTTGCGATTTTGCGAACAGCAAAATTACCCGATTTTTGGAGATTGATTTGTAGAAACAGAGTGTTTTTTTTATTTAATATTACGTTGTGATTTGGCTTTCAAGTGCACTTGATGCGTATTTTATTTTATTCAAATTAAATAAACGTTTCTATATGGAACTCTCATCCTTGACCTTATATTTTCTTATTTTCTTTTTTAAAATTTTGAAATCCCTACTATATATTGGGTACAATATAATAAGCAATACAGTATTGGCTCTATAATATTAAATATGAAATCTGTATAAATTAAAATATCATATTCAAGCGTATTTTACAATCGGGCAATGATGGGCGGCGTGTGAGCAGAGTTTCTTTCTCAGTTCCGTTTGCCTGTTTCCCACCTGACTACAACTTGGATGTCTTCAAGTTTACAGGTAAATTTCTAAAAAACACTACTTTTTTGTTTTAAATTTGAACATATTATTTATTGATCTTTTATCTTCAATTTGTGATATATAACACTTTGGTGATTACATTAAGTATTTACTTTTTAATAGACACTTGAAAATGGGGGGGGGGGCGTGAATTAAAAAAAACAACGTTTGTCTAAAATATTATATTCGGTTGTCTTTAAGTCCAACATAAACAAATTCCTGACAAACCGCCCCCTGAAGTAAGACACATTATCAAATCTCCAATAGTAATGATTACTACAATACTATCTCATTGATTACTGTACACGCAATAACCCTTATCCCTGAGTGGCCTCCGGGCCATGATAAGTGGTGACCTCCATGAAAAAAAACCCCAAAAAACAAAAAAAAACTTAGTTTAAAACACTAAATTTTATAAGAAATTATCTCCCTTGTATTTTCAAGGGAAATAATTCAAAATTCATGAGTAATCTCCCTTGAATTCTAAATTCGAGCTGTATATGCATATATATTTTGAATCAAAAATACACTACACTCGACATTGTGTCCAACTCTGCCATCCAGCCAATTAGCAATACTAATTACGTCGTAACCAAATTTATAATTTCTACAAAAAAAAAAGTAGGTATATAAAAAAAATTTGCAAGGGAGATAATTTTCCCACATATAAAGGGCGCTTCAGGAGAGTAGCAATAAGCTGACTCTTTCTCAAAGGGAGACGGCAAAACTTCCTAGACGTACATAAATAACAGAAACAGAAGCGTTACAGGAATCCAAGGGAGGTTACTCATGTATTTTACAATGCGAAATTATCTCCCTTGAAAATACTGATTTTTTTTGGGGGGGGGGATCTAAGTATAAATTTTAATCATTTATATATTAATACGATAGCGTGTGTGTTATTTTCTGTGTCACGCTTACATCCGGGTCGTTTTATTGTTATGTACTTCCATTTCTTGTCATGAATAATTTTACCAAGAATTCTTCATAAGTTTTGGTTTTGGTTGCTGTTATAGCTGATGTAACTCAAGGTGTGTCAGAAATTTCGTAAAAAATATTAAATAATTCCACACCGTCTTTCCAAGCTAAAACTTCCTCAAAAAATGTAATTCAAGCCCTAATTTTTTTTTCAATTAAAGGAGCAAGGACCATGGTTTCATTAAAAAACAAAAAAACAAAAAACAAACAAGAAAAACAAAAAACAAAAACAAACAACGTGTTTAAAAAAAAAAGAAAAGGTTTTAAACTTCGGACTTTACAGGTAAATTTCTAAAAGAAAACACTACTTTTCTTTTGTTTTAAATTTGAATATATTATTTATTGACCTTTTCTCTTCAATTTGTGATATATAACACTTTGGTGAGTAAATTAATTATTTACTGTTTAATAGACATTTCTAAATGGGAAGCGTGTATTAATTCGATCTCCTGTGTTTCCAAGCTTATAACTACTCGAAAATGTAATTCAACCCCTAATTTCTTTTTCGATCAAAGGAGAAAGGACCAAGGTTTCGTTTAAAACAATACAAAAGAAAAAACAAACAACGCGTTGAAAAAAAAAAAAGGTTTGAAACTTCGGACTTTACAGGTAAATTTCTAAAAAACACTACATTTTTGTTTTAAATTTGAATATATTATTTATTGACCTTTTCTCTTCAATTTGTGATATATAAAACTTTGGTACATAAATTAATTATTTACTTTTTAATAGACACTTTAAAATGGAGGGGGGCGTGAATTAAAAAAAAAACGTTTGTCTAAAATATTATATTCGGTTTATTGGAAAGAGCATAACATTTCACATTGACCCTGAAAATATCGTAAAAATAGAATCAATAGAAATTTTTTTTATAGATTTTTAAAGTTTAAAAATTGAAAAATATTGAGTTCGTAAAATTCATTACTGTTTTTTAAAAAAATAAAAAATAAATATTTCTATTACTTTTAAAACAACTTTAATAGTTTATTTTGGAAGTATAATCCATAAAGAAAATAAACAACCCACTTTTAAAGGAGAAATTACGAGTTTTTTTATATTTTATTCGCAGTTTCGTGTTAGGGGTGTCAAAAATTCCTACAAAAATTCTGATACACCTAGTCACTCAAATCATTTAATTTTTTTTAAAAATAATTTTACTAAGAATTCTTAATAAGTTTTGGTTTCAGTTTCGATTTTACCTGATGGCATGTAAGCCATCTATTTTTTTATACAATTTTTACGACCGCGCAATGATTGGCGGTGTGCTAGTTTTATATTAATCTAAAGTTTGAAACATTAAATGTTATGCATTTCCAAGGGAAATAACTTCTTATAGTAAAATACATGAGTAATCTCCCTTGAATTCTACACTGAATATATATATGTATATATATATATATATATGTATATATATATATATGTATATATATATATATATATATATATATATATATTCAGTGGAGAATTCAAGGGACAGTACTCATGTATTTTACTATAAGAAGTTTTTCCCCTTGAATATCCAAGGGAGATAATCTCTGATAAAATTTAATGTTTCAATATATTTCATGCAGTTTCTGACACACCTAGGAACTCCCAGCCTTTACATTAAATTTTATAAGAGATTATCTCCCTTGTATTTGCAAGGGAAAATACTTCTTATAGTAAAATACGTGAGTAATCTCCCTTGAATTCTCCACTGAAAATGTGTGTGTGTGTATATATATATATATATATATATATATATATATATATATATATATATATATATATATAACTACTTCATTCATTCACATAAATTTAATATACGAAAGTATAGATTTATGCGTAAACTTTAAGTATTTACTTCAAAAGTAGGTAGAGCTAGTTAGTAATTTATAAAATATATATGGCGATTAAGCTACACTGAATATTCTGCGTTTCATCCAACTATAGGATTCGTCAGGCTTATATATATATATATATATATATATATATATATATATATATATTAGGCACCGCCAAAACTGGGGGGGGGGCAGGTCAGTACTTTTTGACGGACCGTCTTTTTAAAAATCTACCAACAATCAGGTAATTATCCGATCAATACGAAATTTTCAGCGATTATTAGGAGAAGAATGAACTTTATAACAGTGTACTTATTTTTCATAAACGATATTTATATATATATATTTTTTTGCTTACAACCCCCCTTGTTTTGAAGTGGGAACAAATATGCTTAAAATAATCATCTGAAACTGAACAAAACATATTGTGTTGTTGTAAGGGACAGAATTATAGATTAAAAAAAAAAAAAATTGTTTGCATACCTTATTTTGACGTCTGAATATCAGAACTTCGATTGTGTTTAATTATCCCGCTTTTGAGTTTTGAAGTGTGAAATTCGGTGAATATGTTAAGTAAAATAATTAATTTAAGTTAAGCAAAACAAAAAAAAAAAAATTTAATATTTATACGAAAAAAGCCATTTTAAAATCTTTGATAAATAAATTAACAATTTTTTTTTACCGAGCCGAATAATGCATGACCATTATTAAACAAAGCATGCTTTGAATAATCGATACAAAAAAAAAAATTCGATAAATATTGTGCCCTTTGTGTTAAAAATAGCATAATTTTTTTCGATCTCGTTTGAAAACGTTTACCGCCTTTCGACTACGGTGGACCAAACGCGCTGAAATAATTTTTTTTTATTCTGCTTTAAATTGCCCCCCCCCATTTTTGGGAGCCTGGCCCCCACACACATACACATTAAAAACCAAACTCATACAAATGCTCACCCATCTGGTACTGGCCAGCCTCAGCTTAATAATACATTGAAATTTTCGTCACTGAAAAATAAGTTTTTTTGGCCTGTTTGGTCTTCCATTGTTTTCTTCTTATCAAAAGAAAACGTAAACAGAGTCGATCTGAACTCTACGTCGACGCAAAATATTTGGTTACCTATATGAATAAGTGGAATTATTTGAAATTCAGGTACTTATATTATAATATTTTTGCATATTCTCTTAGAAAATCATCCTAAATCTATAAGTTAGACAATAAATAAATTAATAAATTATTTCAAAAACCCTTTTTTTTAAATATTTAAGTACGTTTATTGTGCAAGACAAAAAATGTCAATTGTATAAGAAGTTTTTCCCCTTGAATATCCAAGGGAGATAATATCTGATAAAATTTGAAATAAATAAATATATATATATATATATATATATATATATATAAATATATATATATATATATATATATATATATATATATATATATATATATATATATATATATATATATATATATATATATATATATATATATATATATATATATATATATATATATATAAAAACTTTAAAAATCTATCAAAGTTTTTCTATTGGTTCAATTTTTAGGATATTATCAAGGTCAATGTGAAATTTTATGCTCTTTCCAATAAACCGAATATAATATTATAGACAAACGTTTGTTTTCAAATTCACGCCCCCTCATTTTGAAATGTCCATTAAAAAGTAAATAAGCAATTAACTCACGAAAGTTTTATATATCACAAATCGAAGATAAAAGATCAATAAATAATATATTCAAATTTAAAACAAAAAAAAAGAAGTGTTTTTCTTTTAGAAATTTACCTATAAAGTCCGAAGTTTTTAAATCACGTAAAATATAAAAATAAAATAAAAGGATTTTTTTTAAAAATGAAACCTTGGTCCTTGCTCCTTTAATTGAAAAAAAAAAAAAATAGGGTTTGAATTACATTTTTCGAGTAGTTATAAGCTTGGAAAGACAGGGGGTCGAATGATTCAATATATTTAACACACACCTAGGAACTCACAACCTTGACATCTTTCTATATATTTCTCGAAGGATCAAGTCTTTCGTCAAAATCGAATATGGGTTGCAGTTCTTCAATCCCGGACACGAGTCATTCAGATGACAAGAAAAGGACGTCGGCCGTCAAAACAGAAAACTCAAAGACAGTTTTGAAGCAGTCTACTAAGACGACCATTGTGGAAGTTCAAACTGTACGCACAGAGACGAATACCGATGGCGCCATGCAGGGAAATACGGAATTTAGAAGAAAAGGTAATCACGATTATTTTTTTATATTACATACGTTATCTTTGTATTCTTTACTTTTTGAACCTTCAGGTTTTTTTTTTTTACACGGTGGTCACCACTTATCTCTCTCTCTTTATTTCTCTCTCTATCCTATTCTTTCTCTCTCTCTCACTCTTTCACTCTCTCTCTCCTCCCCTTTTTTTCTTCCTTCCTTTCTTTCTTTCTTTGTTTCTGGTTCTTTCTGTGAAAGCCTCTATCTGCTGCGTCACGGGCATCCGCTGCACCACGGGACTCTTTGGGGTTCGTGACGCAGTGGATAGAGGCGTTGATTCCCTATCTTTGTATTCTTTACTTTTTGAACCTTCAGGTTTTTTTGTTTTACACGGTGGTCATCACTTATCTCTCTCTCTTTATTTCTCTCTCTATCCTATTCTTTCTCTCTCTCACTCTTTCACTCTCTCTCTCTCTCTCCTCCCCTTCTTTTCTTCCTTCCTTCCTTTCTTTCTTTCTTTGTTTCTGTGTCTTTCTGTGAAAGCCTCTATCTGCTGCGTCACGGGCATCCGCTGTACCACGGGACTCTTTGGGGTTCGTGACGCAGTGGATAGAGGCGTTGATTCCCTATGTGGACGGTTATTCGTATTTACTTTTGTTCTGACCTTGGGAAATAGTAAACATTCCAATCGGAAAAGATGTTTATATAAATCGTCACAAAGAGAAAGCGCGGTAGTCAGCCAGAGAGAGAGAGAAAGGGGTAGAAAATAAGAGAGAGATAGATAGAGAGAGAGAAAGAGAGATGGAAAGAAAGAGAGAGAGGGGGGAGATAGAGAAAAGAGAGAGATAGATAGAGAAAAGAGAGAGATAGATAGAGAAAAGAGAGAGATAGATAGGGAGAGAGAAAGAGAGAGAGATAGAGAGAGAGAGAGAGAAAAGAGAGAGAGAGAGAGAGAGAGAGAGAGAGAGAGAGAGAGAGAGAGAAAAGAGAGAGATTTCTTTACTGCCATCCACACTTTTGGTTATATATATATATATATATATATATATATATATATATAAAGCTGTGTGTGTGTGTGTGTGTGTGTGTGTGTGTGTGTGTGTGTGTGTCTGGTCACGAATAGGCTCCTATATGGTTGACTATTTAAAAAAAAAACTGATTACATATAATGATAGAAAGATGTATCGAACACAGGAATGGGTATGTTTGATCTGGCAGAACGGTGGTTCATAAAAATTGTGGGGTCTGCATTCACGCCTGGTCCACAAAGTATGGAAATAAAAAATTTCAAAATGAAAAAAAAAAAACGTTTACAAGTGTTTTTGATATAGATGTACATAAGAATACTTTGATAAGTATGTTTTAACTTTAATAAAATTGTAGGGTCTGCGTTCGCGCCTGGCCTCCATAGAATGGAAATAGGCACAAACTTTAAAGTTTAACAAGGTTTTTTTTAATATAGATCCACAGAATATTGTGATAAGTGTTTCAGTGTGAACAGGTATGGGATAATGAATTATGGGGTTTATCTATTTTATTTTTACCTTCATCATATTTTGCTTTGGTTTTGATACCCCCAAATTCAACCCGAATTTACAACCCTTCCTTTTCATAACCTATCATACTTTCATAAATCAGAGTCTATTTCCTGCAGGCTGTTTTTGAACCCAGTCAACGACGGGTACTTTTGCTATAATATATATATATAAATATATATATATATATATAATTATCCACTGACACGTGTTTCGTCCTCTACGACTCATCACAGTGGCTGATGAGTCATAGATGACAAAACATGTGTCAGTGGATAATTCTATTTTAATAACAATATATATGTGTGTGTGAGTATGTGGGTGTAGGTGTATGTATATGTGTTGCGTGTATGTGTGTGTGAGTGTGTGTGTGTGTGTGTGTATCTATGGTTACATCAAGCTGCCGCTTATAAGTGTCTAATCTAATATTTTTATTTGTTATTTTTAATTTTTAATTTTTATTTTTTTAAATCCCTACCACCCCCTCTATATTAAATGTATTAAGTGGATTGCTACTACCACCACCTCTGGTTTTTTGAGTGTCGAAGCCCGATCTTTTCTTTTCTTTTTTTTCAGTATCAAAAATGTAATTGTCTGATTTAGATGCTTGAAAATACCATAAGGTTGAAATAAATTATTGCATCGACAATTATGTAATTTCCGTGTTATATTTTTATGTTATTGCTCTGTTTACCACATTGAGCTCTCATACCCGGATTTCCTCTGGATTTATTCCATTATAACACTATATACATACATACATACATATATATATATATATATATATATATATATATATGTATATATATATATATATATATATATATATATATATATATATATATTTAAATTGTGATTCAATGAATTTCAAAAAACCCTTATTGAAATGAAGTGGTTGAGTTTCAATCAAAATTTTCATTATTCCAAGCAATAGGGTTTTGATGTCTACCATCTCATCAGAGGAGAGAAAATATTAGCAAATATTATAAAGGGTATTTGCTAAAGTCAGTTAGACATGGAAAGTCAAAGTCCACACAATTAATTTATCAGAAGTGCTGTAGCAAGAGGATTTGCAGAAAAGGATATGAAAATTGTAGATCCAGATTGCTTGGTAAAATCCATGTTATGCGTCCTTTACAGTAGTTGGGTAATAAGGTCCAAGTTATATATTGGGTAATCCGCATAGCTGTGTAGATGTCCGAATCGGGCAAGTGCTTGTATAAATTTGTTTGTGGGTCCAGCGATAATAATTCAAAGTCTGGTGGAATCCTTTTCATTAGAAGTCTATATTATTTTTATTGGGGGGGGAGGTGTTAGTTGTAGGGAGAGGAGGTAGTGGTGAATGGTAGGAAATGGAATGAAACACATGTTCACATATATCCACATATACATGAACACACATATTCATATCCAATGTTAAAAGAATTTCCATTTGCACAAGTAAAATCCAGGGAAATTTTATTTTATATATATATATATATATATATATATATATATATATATATATATATATATATAATAAATTTTCTTCTTTTTCGCTTACGCGCTGTTTATTCTATTTCCTTCTCTCTGTATCCGTATATTTCTCCCTCTTCTTCCTAGGTTAGTAAACGCATGTCAAGGCATTTACGTGTAAGAACGTGCATATTTAGGGGCGTGTGTATGTGTGTGTGTGTTGTGTGTGTGTGTGTGTGTGTATCTATGGTTACATCGAGCTGCCGTTTATAAGTGTCATAATGTTTTTTTTTTTTTTTGTTGTTGTTTTCTTTTAAAAAATCCCTCCCACCCTCTCTATAAAATGTATTAAGTGGATTGCTACTACCACCCCCTCTGGTTTTTTGACGGTCGAGTCCCGATTCCTTTTCTTTCTTTATTTTAGTATCCAAAATGTAATTGTCTAGTTTAGATGCTTGAAAATACCATAAGGTTGAAATAAATTATTGCATCGACAATTATGTAATTTCCGTGTTATATTTTTTATCTTATTGCTCTGTTTACCACATTGAGCTCTCATACCCGGATTTCCTCCTGGAATGATTCCATTATAACACTATATATATATATATATATATATATATATATATATATATATATATATATATATATAGAGAGAGAGAGAGAGAGAGAGAGAGAGAGAGAGAGAATGATTGAATTGTCTCTCTTGATTTTTGCTCTTCAAAAACTGAAAAAAAAAGAAAAAAATATTTATTAACAGTCATTTTCTTCTTTTTTTTTATTTTACCAGAATACAATGCCGTTGCGTTTACGATTGATATGAATGGAAACGAATTGCAGAACACCATTGGTTGGTCTGAAACCGGAAGAAGATTAGGGGTAAAGCAAGTTTTTTTTATTTATTTTTTTATTTCATTTTCACCCTAAACAAGGGCCAGTGACACTTTGATATAGGGGGCTACTATCGGAGACATAAGTTGCAGGGATACTATGAAGGGAGGTGAGTAGCAAGATGTCTGTTCACATTACACTTGAACTTCTGCATGTCAGTACAGTTGGGAAAGCAGAATCCCGGAAGAGAGTTCCATAGTCTAGCAGTTCTGGGGAAGAAACTATTGGAGTAAAAGGCTTTTTTACACCATCTCTACTGTGAAGAGGTGGGATTTAGCTGCTTTTCGGGGGTATTTATGTTGAGGGGTACAAGTGTTTGCAGTTCATCATTCGCCATTAAAGTACAGAGGGATGCAATATTTTGTCGATGGGACAGAGGCTGAAGCCTAGGGGACAGTTCAGGACCTATCAGGTTGGCGACTCTCTTTTGAACCTTGTCCAGGAGTGAGAGACAAGAAGCAGATGCACCAGCCCAAATGTGACAACAATACTCCATACATGGGCGAATGGTGGCCTTATATATATATATGTAAGTAATTTTCTAGCACGGTAGAGAGAGAGAGAGAGAGAGAGTCCACCTTCTTTGCAGCAGCCCTGGCAATGCTCTCAATGTATCTATTCCAGCTCATATTCCCTGTAAACGTTAGGCCGAGGAGTTTAAAAGAAGTACTTTCAGGTAATGTGTTCTTGGCCATTGCTATTGGTGGTAGAGAAGGTTTCTTGTAGTTATTGAAGGAAACAAGCTTAGTCTTAGCAGCATTGAATGTGACCAACCATTTTTGTCCCCATTCCACTACGGATTGGAGGTCATCCTCTAGTGTTTCTGCCATTTCCTTGGATGCTCTAGTATCGAGAGAGAGTGCTATATCTATACTGTCAGAGACTTTGTTTATTAGAGTACAGTCCTGGGTTGAGGGGGATCGGTAAAGAAAATACAAGTAGCTAATATTGTTTTGCATATTTAGTCTGAAGCACATAAAAGGCTGGTCGTCTGATTCTAATTTTTTTTCTCTTTTGTTTTCAAAAGAACGGAACTGGCAAAAACACTAGAGGATGACCTCCAATCTGTAGTGGAATGGGGACAAAAATGGATGGTCACATTCAATGCTACAAAGACCAAACTGGTTTCTTTCAATAATTACAAGAAACCTTCTCTGCCACCAATAGCAATGGCCAGTGACTCTCTGTCTGAGAGTACATCCTTCAAACTGCTTGGCCTAACGTTCACAGGAAACATGAGTTGGAACAATTATATTGAAAACATTGCCAGGGCCGCTGAAAAAAAGGTAGGCTCTCTCTACCGTGCTAGAAAACTACTGACACCTGAAAGTATCCTGTACCTCTATAAGGCCACCATTCGACCATGTATGGAGTATTGTTGTCACATCTGGGCTGGTGCGTCTACTACTAGTCTCTCGCTCCTAGACAAGGTTAAAAAAAGAGTCGCCAATCTGATAGGCCCTGAACTGGCATCTAAGCTTCAGCCTCTGTCACATCAAAGAAACGTTGCATCCCTCTGCTTGTTCTACAAGTATTTTAGTGGTGAATGCTCTGACGAACTGCAGACACTTGTGCCCCCACAACGTAGACACCCTCGACAAACCCGACAGGCAGCTAAATCCCACCCCCACACAGTAGAGATCCCTAGATGTAAAAGATCTTTCTA
>NC_136527.1:214431541-214434041 GCF_053919585.1 Euprymna scolopes | reverse complement strand
ACAGAGGCTGAAGCTTAGATGCCAGTTCAGGGCCTATCAGGTTTGCAACTCTCTTTTAAACCTTGTCAAGGAGCGAGAGACTAGTAGCAGATGCACCAGCCCAAATGTGACAGCAATACTCCATACATGGGCACATGGTGGCCTTATAGAGGTACAGGATACTTTCGAGTGTTAGTAGTTGTCTAGCACAGTAGAGAGAGCCCACCTTTCTTGCAGCGGCCCTGGCAATGCCTTCAATGTAATTGTTCCAACTCATGTTTCCTGTGAACGTTAGGCCAAGGAGTTTGAAAGATGTACTCTCAGATAAAGAGTCGTTGGCCATTGCTATAGGTGGTAGAGAGGGTTTCTTGTAATTATTGAATGAAACTGGTTTAGTCTTGGCAGCATTGAACGCGACCAACCACTTTTGTCCCCATTCCACCACAGATTGGAAGTCTTCCTCTAGTGCTTCTGCCATTTCTTTAGAAATGTGTTCATTCGTCTTCCTGTCGTGCCTGCCATAGAGTGTAGTGTCATCAGCAGAGGCAATTTTTTCGGGGAGGTCATTTATGAATATCAGGAACTTGCTGCTCCTGTGTGTTGGTTTCCACATTTAAGGGTTTTTCTTGATATTTCAACTGTTTATTTATTATTATTATTATTATTATTATTATTATTATTGGCTCCCAAGGAGCTTTCACACAGGTTATCAAAGATCTCATTAAATACAGCCTGTGGTGTTCCCTTGAAGCTGAGTGACAACAAGTCTCCCCACATTTCCAGTACTCTCCACTTCTTCCGATGCCATTTGCAAATAAATTTGCATTATCACAACAGCTGGTTGCCATTGATTTCTCGTTGGCACTGGTCATTGGTCTTTACTGGAATTTGAGTGGCAAGCTCAGGTTTTTTTTTTTTTACACAGTGGTCATCACTTATCAAGGCCCGGAAGCCACTCAGGGATAAGGGTTATTGCAAGTACATTACGTTAGTGTGGAGATTTGATGAAGTGTTTACTTAAGGGGGCGGTTCATTAGGAATTTGTTAACGCTGGACTTGAAGGCATACAAGTTGTAGTCAGGAGGGAAGCAGGCAGACGGAACAGAGTTCCACAGGCGTGCAGTTCTAAGAAAGAAGCTTTGTTCATGGAATCCACGTTTTGATTTAGGCATAGATAAAGAGTGGGGGAAATTTTTCACAGTGGATTCAGCTAAACAGGTGTTTTACGTGAAAGATTGGCGAGGTGGAACCAGAGATTGGAGTTCAGACGAGCACCTGCCATGGAAATAACGATAAAACAAGGACAGGCTCGCAACGTCTCTTCTGTGGGAGAGAGGTTGTAGGGTAGAGAAAAGGGCATCCCCCACTAAGCCACAAAGTCTATTTTGTACTCTGTCAAGGCAGGATAGAATATTTTTAGCAGCTCCTGCCCAGATATGGCAACAGTATTCCATCCTTGGAGGTACTTGGCTTTTATATAGATAGAAATTTGCATCACTAGTGAGATATCTTGATGTACGTGTTCCATATTCAGCAATTGACCTCTGGCCTCATCAAAACTGTTGGTCGTGATCGTCTATTCTACCTGGAGGTCTTCACATGGGTTCTCAGCATCTCAGCTCCATGTTGATTTCTGCTGAAAAAGGAAGACACACCCAGGATTTCTAACGACGAAAAAAGTTAATTTCATAAAAGTTACAAGTTTTTACATATATACATCGTTCAGTTCAATTACACCAGAAAATATCAAGATTCTCCCAAAATCTTATTCTTTGTTCTCACGATGGTGGTGGTAGCGACAGCCGAGATAGGGATGGTATCTTCTCTCACGGAGGTCTGGATTAATCTGCTTGATTTGACCCGTGTATTCACTCTTATAGTGGGGTAACAGGGTGGGTCGGTTAATCTGCTAAACCAATCAAGGTTTAACACGCTTCTGGTAAATCCCCAGATCCATTTTACATGGGTGCGCTGCATCGATCGTCCTTAGTTTATGAATCTGAGACCAAAATTAAATCTTCCTTACATGCTGTGAAGGTGACCCCTTATCACGTCTGAACAGTCCCCCAGGCCAACCATTTTCCAGCACACTTCACCCCAACCCTCTTCCACAACTCCCAATATATGCAGAGTCCCATGCGATCGTGTCTTTTGCGGTACTCTCTCTGGGCCAGTCCACTGCACCCTGCTGCAAGGTGCGCAATTGATTAAGAATCAGTTATGCACCTTGCAGCAGGGTGTAGTGGACTGGCCCAGAGAGAGTACCGCGAAAGACACGATCGCATGGGACTCCGGATATATTAAGAGGTGTGTAAGAGGGTTGGGGTGAAGTGTGCTGGAACATGGTTTGAGGAGGTGCCTGATGAAGTAAGAACAAGTGAGGATGGCAAGGAAGAGCTATGGTGGGACAAAAGTGTTATAACAACCAAGCAATTGGAACATAATCGTCCGAATTTGGTCGTCATTGACAAAGTCTAAAAACCTGGCAGATTGTAGAATTCTCAGTACCCTGGGACAGGAA
>NC_136527.1:214416541-214424041 GCF_053919585.1 Euprymna scolopes | reverse complement strand
GACAAACCGACTGGCAAGCAGATTAGCCTTGTCAGTTGCCGTGCAAGCAACCTCATGATTGTTTGATAGTGGGGGAATAGTTGACTGTCCATTATTTACTACGCTGTTGTAGATTTTCCCAAAATCCCGGGTTCCTAATTTGTGTGCTTCGATGAGTTTTCTGGTGGTTTCAGAGTAATCTGTCTTAACTGTCTCTATCACTCTCACTTACAATTATTTCTAGCTTTTATAAACTTCTGTTTATTTGAGCTGGACTTGTGGCGGTTGAATCTGCGGAATGCATGCTGCCTTTGACAAATGGCAGCTGCACAAGCAGAAGTAAACCATTGGGGAGAGTGGGGCTTGCTATAGAATTTCCGTGCGGGAACATGTGCTTCAATAGCAGTTTTGAACCATTCAGTGGTCTCATTTGCACACTGTTCCGCTGGAAGAGTAAAGATATTTTGCCATGGGGCATCTCTGATGAGCTCCCTGATGGCTTCCCAATCAGCCTTTTTGTAATACCTCATTGTTTTGAGTAGTGGGTCTTCAGTTTTAGGGCGAGAATTTAGGCTGATTTCTACCATTATCACAGCGTGATCAGCATTCCCGAGTGGGCTGTGGGCATTTGTTGTACAGTCATTGGGAACCGTTGTCAGAAAGAGATCTAGAAGTGAGGCATGTTGATCTTGCTTGTCTGGGAAACGTGTCGGAAATGTAACCAACTGAGATAGGGAATGGGATATAGAAAAGTGTAACCAACTGAGATAGGGAATAGGGATATATATATATGTATATATATATATATATATATATATATATATATATATATATAAGATTGCGGATAGAAAATGATATTTTCTTACCAACATAATATAACCAACATAATATAATCATCTGACCTCGATTTATAATCGAATTACCGATTTTTTTCTTCATAGGTGGCAGAAAAAATGGAAAAAGCGAAATTATATCGGGATAGAAAAAGACAGGCTTTGCGTGAACAACAGATGAAACAAACAGCACATGCCAACCGTGTCAGGGCAAAGGTCAGTTGATACGCTTAAATATGTTATTTTAATTCATGCAGATTACGTATTTAGTCGAATCAATTCAGGCACCTTCAGCTAACATCTATTCAATTTTACAAAGGAATCACTACCTATCAAGGCCCAGAGTCCACTCGAGGGGTTTAAAGAGTGTAAAGTAGTCAATGGGACAATATCATAGTAATCGCTAGAAGTGTAAATTTGGTAAATTGGATTACTTAAAGGGAACGGCTCATCAGGAATTTGTTTACGTTGGACTTGAAGATGACCATGCTGTAGTTAGTTGGAAAGCAGGAAAACGGAACAGAGTTACACAGGCGTGCTGTTCTAAGAAAAAAAAAGCCTTGTTCATGGAATCTACGTTTAGGGTTAGGCATAAATAAAGAGTGGGGGAAATATTGATAGTGGTTTCAGCTAGACGAGTGATTGAAGCTCAGACGAGCACTTGCTATGAAAATAACGATAAAGAGGAGACAGGCTCGCAACCACGAAGTCTATTTTGTACTCTGTCAAGGCAGGATAGGCTGCTTCTAGTAGCTCCATTTTTTTTTTACACTTATCAAGGCCCGGAAGCGACTCAGGGATAAAGGTTATTGCATGTACATTACGTTAGTGTTGAGATTTTGTTTTTTACATAGGCATCACCACTTATCAAGGCCCGGAAGCGACTCAGGGATAAAGGTTATTGCATGTACATTACGTTAGTGTTGAGATTTTGTTTTTTACATAGGCATCACCACTTATCAAGGCCCGGAAGCGACTCAGGGATAAGGGTTATTGCATGTACATTACGTTAGTGTTGATATTTTGTTTTTTACATAGGCATCACCACTTATCAAGGCCAAGAAGCCACTCGAGGATAAGTGTACAGTAGAAATTAGGCAATATTATAGCAATCATTATTAATGGAAATTCAGTGAATTTGTTAACTTATACGGAACGGCTCATCAATAATAAAAAAAATGCTAGAGAGCTATATGCTAGAGAGCGGCTTGGTCCCCATCAGTTTTGGCAAATAACAAATAGGATCCTGAACAGAAGTGTGCGTTCTATCCCGACCATTATCAATGGACCAGAAGTCATCTCGTCAGCGTCAGACAAGGCCAAACTATTTGCAAACAACTTTGCAGCTAATTCTACCCTATGCGACGAAGGCCATCAACTCCCCATATTTCCTCCTATAACACAGAACAAGCAAGGTAACATACAAATATCCGTGCATGAGGTCGCCAAGCTAATCAAGAACCTTGATTCCAGTATAGCAACTGGCTATGACGGCATCCCAATTATAGTGTTAAAAAAGCTTCGACCAGAACTTGCTCCCATACTTACAAAACTATTGAAGCCCTGCCTTAAGGAGAAGTGCTTTCCGACTCCCTGGAAGACCTCATCAGTTTGCCCTGTATTTAAGAATTCAGGTGATAAGTCATCTCCCTCTCAGTACAGACCAATAAGTCTCCTGTGTGTTATGAGTAAGTTGCTGGAATCCATATTAAATAGAGAAATAGTCAACTACCTCAGCAGAAACAACCTTCTTAGTGACACACAATATGGTTTCCGCTCTGCAAGATCTACTGCAGATGTGCTGACGGTTATATCTCACAGGATTAGTGAATCTCTTGACAAAGGCTTCCTTTCTAGGGCAATTGCTCTTGACACATCAAAGGCCTTCGACAAGGTATAGCATAAGGGTCTACTTCACAAGATTTCCAGCTACGGTATAACTGGAAATGTTTTCACAATCATTAAATCATTTCTCTCCAATAAGCTCATAAGAGTAGTGGTCGATGGACAAAAATCAGAGGCCTGCAGTATTAATGCTGGAGTCCCTCAGGGATCAATCCTGGGCTCAACTCTCTTCCTGATCTACATCAATGACCTCCCTAAACACATACTTAAATCATTCGTTGACATCTATGCTGATGACATGACCATCTACGGCAACACATCAAAGGCTGTAAATGAAAATTCTCTCTGATTCTCTCTCCTCTGATCTTGAGCGCGTGGTTCAGTGGGGGAAGACGTGACTGGTTACCTTTAATGCATCTAAAACCAAACTCCTATCCTTACATCATCAACGCTCTGATCCCCATCTGGTATCAATTGGGATGGATGGCTCTCGTCTGGGAGAGGCCCCGTGTTTTGACAAGCTTCAGACTCACATTATTACTGCTGGGGTCTCTCAGGGGTCCATCCTGGGCTCAACTCTCTTCCTGATTTACATTAATGATCTTCCAAATCACATCCTTACATCATTCATAGACATCTATGTTGATGACACTACCATCTATGGTAGCACATCTAAGACAGTAAACGACCTAGTTCTCTCTAATTCTCTCTCCTCTGATCTTCTTGATCACGTTGTACAATGGGGAAAGGAGTGGCTGGTTACTTTTAATGCATCTAAAACCAAGCTTCTATCTTTACATCATCAACTTTCTAATCCCCATCTGGCATCAATTAAAATGAATGGCTCTCGTCTTGGGGAGGCCTCAATTTTGACAAGCTTCTGGGCTTGACCTTTACTCCTGATCTTAAATGGAATACGTACATCAAATCTGTTGCCAAGGCCGCTGGAAAAATGGTGGGATCCTTCTATCAATCCAGGAGATATCTCACTGCTGATGCAATTCTCTATCTATATAAGAGCCAGGTACGTACAAGGATGGAATACTGTTGCCACATCTGGGCAGGAGCTGCTAGAAAGGACTTATCCTGCCTTGATAGAGTTCAAAATAGACTTTGTAGCCTCGTAGGGGATGTCCTTTTCTCTTCCCTGCAACCTCTGTCTCACAGAAGAGATGTTGCGAGTTTGTCTCTGCTTTATTGTGATTTTCATAGAAAGTGTTCGACTGAGCTTCAATCTATGGCCTCCCTCTCGCCAAACTTTCACAGGAAACACTCGTCTATCTGAAAAAACACCATCAATAATTCCCCCCACTCTTTATCTGTACCTAAACCTAAACATAGATTCCATGAACAAAGCTTCTTTCTTAGAACTGCACGCCTGTGGAATTGTCTTCCGTTTTCCTGCTTTCCAGCCGACTACAATATGGTTGTCTTCAAGTCCAATGTAAACAGGTTCTTGATGATTCGTTACACTTAAGTTAACAAATTTAATGAATTTCCATTACTAACGATGCCTATATTGTCAAATTGACTACTGTACACTCTTAATCCTTATCCTCGAGTGGTCTCTGGGCCTTGATAAGTGGTTATGCCTATGTAATCCCCCCCACAAAAGTCGTTACGTAAAATCAAGATCAGTGATAACACAAAATATGTTCGTTTGTTTGTTTTTCATTCTGGGGTGCCTCAACTCTATTTGATCCGTAATTATTACTGTTTCATTTTTCATAGGCAAAAAAATGCAAAGAAGTTGTAAGCCACGATGCAGATATGCAGTTGTGGAGCTACAGTGCTGATGAAGGTAACACTTTTGTATTTTTTCTTTTTATCAAGGCTCAGAAGCCACTCGAGGATAAGGGTTAAAGAGTGTATAGTAGTCAATGCGGGTACTAGTCTCCCGCTTTATGGTTTTTTTAAATCAGAGATTTGCCTCTCCTAGAAAGGTTGCCTTCACCACGGCTTACGGGAGCCCTCTCCACCCCAATACACATATACACACACACAAATATACACATACATAAAAACACAAACACACATTGTTGGCCGTTGACCTCGAAAAAGGGTTCATTTGCCCTTTGGAAGGTCTTGTTTTTAATCCTTCAGGGAGACTGGCCACCCTCCTTACCAAACAAGTCTGGTGGGGAACCTGTTTAGTCGCCAGTGACCCGACCATGAGGCAGGTAGTACTGGGTTACATGGTACCAGTAGCATATGACATGAGCTGACATAATCATATATATACATATACATATATATATACATACATATACATATATACATACATATATATAAATATACATACATATACACATACATATATATATACATATATATACATATATATACACACATATATATACATATACATACATATACATATATATACATATATGTACATATACATATACATACATATATATATACATATACATACATATACATATACATGCATATACACATACATATACATATATATATACATATGCATATATGCATATATATACATATACATATATATACATATATATACACATATATATATGATGATTGCAACGTCTTGTCAGGCGAGTGCCACTCCCTCAGACACTCATGAGCCCCCAATTTTTTTTTTGGTGAATTCACACGCTCAAGCAGGCATGACACTGAAGACGATCATTGAGATCAATTATTACATGCTTCCAGCATTTCAAGCCTCCACATGTCACAACTTTTTCCATTGCCAGAGTACCATTTTTATAGACAAATGCCTGAGGGAGTATCTATACACAGATGATGTTACAGAGTCTTAGCTTTGTACGACAGCTAAGTCTCTCTCTCGGTTCAAAATGTTGAGATCCAGCAACAAGCAAGAGCAAGATAGCCAGCGACAAGTTAAACTGCAGACCAGCTTAATGCGGTTACTGGTCTCCCGCTTTATGTTTTTTTTAAAATCAGAGATTTGTTTCTCCTAGAAAGGTTGCCTTCACAATGGCTTACGGGAGACCTCTCCACCCCAACACACACATACATGCACACAAACATACGCGGTGCTAGTTGGCCATTGACCTCGAAAGTTTAGTCGCCAGTGACCCGACCATGAGGAAGGTAGTACTGGGTTACATGGTACCAGTAGCATATGACATGACCTGACATATATATATACATATACATAAAAACACCAAGGATTAGATTGATAGCAACAAATAGTGTATTTCGTACATATATGAAAAACATATATATATAAACATACATATATACACATATATACATACATATATACATCTATATACATATATATACATATATACATACATACATACATATATATACATACATGCATACATATACATACATACATATACATATATACATATATACATATACACATACATATATATACATACACACATACACATATATACATACATATATATACATATATATCTATACATACATATATATATACATACATATACATACATATACATATATATATACATATAAATACATATATATATGCATATATATACATATATGCATATATATACATATATATGTATATATATAGACATATATATGCATATATGTATATATATGCATATATATACATATATATATATACTTATATATATGTATATACATACACATATATATGCATATATGTATATATATGCATATATATACATATATATATACTTATATATATGTATATACATGCACATATATATACATATATATATATACATATATATATATATAGATATACATATATATACATACATATGCATATATATACACATATATATACACATATATATACATACATATATATACATACATATATATACCCATATATATATACATACATATATATATACATACATATATACATACATATATATATGAGACCTCATATGGTCTGTTATGCCCATGCGTCCACGTCGCGAGACCGGTTAACACCGAATGAGCGGGAATGCAAGCAAGTGTTCAGCGCTATAACTGTTCGTCTGCTCTTAAACCCAGCTGTGTCTGCCAGCAACCGGCGGCGCCTGGTGATAGTCTGCGTCTGCAAGGAACTTGCGGCAACCTGCCTTCAAACCCATGGAACGACTGTCGATAATCGGCGGCTCCATGGTCGGACTATCCCTCTGCGTCTGCTGACAATCAGCGGCAAGGATATCCGTTCCTGGGCACACACCCACAGTGTACACTTGCGACTGGCGTCCGCCTGTGGTTACTACCGCCAAGAAACTTCATGAGAAATATGCACAATTATACAACTGCGGACCCTACTACGGCGTATGCAGGAGCCGACGCGCTTGTTCACCCGGTGGAACAAGTGTTAAATTTGCAAGCCGGAATGCTTCGAAGAAGACAGAACTACTTCTTCGCCTGTTGGAACGTCCGAACCCTGAGATCTGAGGCAGCACAAGCCCTAACGGTGCGCTCTCTACACCAATACAAGGTGGACGTCGCATGCTTGTCTGAGGTCAGATTACCGGACAGTGGTCACCAATCCATCAAGGTACCACAAGAAGATACTTCCTACCACCTCTATCACAGTGGGGTAATGGACAACTCAGGACTGTATGGCGTCGGAATCGCTCTGAGCGACCGCGCACAAAAATCTCTTTTGGACTGGGAACCCATTTCCCCTCGTCTTGCCTGAATTCGGCTAAAAGGAAGGAGTTATCCACAACGTCTCTGTCATCGCAGTCTATGCACCCACGCTAGACTCAGCCGATGCTATAAAGGATACCTTCTACAACGAATTACAAGCTGCCATCAACGGAACCCCTGCTGGCGACATGCTTGTCATAGCAGGTGATTGGAATGGCAGAACTGGCAAGGCGGATGCACAAAC
>NC_136527.1:214356109-214406109 GCF_053919585.1 Euprymna scolopes | reverse complement strand
CAACTGAAAAATAACAATTTTTATTTAAGAAACAACTGAAGAATACTTTTGTTATTTCAGAAAACTAAAAAATATTTTTTTTTATTTAAGAAAACAACTGAAGAATATTTTTTTTATTTAAGAAAACAACTGAAGAATATTTTTTTATTTAAGAAAACAACTGAAAAATAACTTATTTTATTTAACGAAAACAACTGAAAAATATATTTTTTATTAAAGAAAACAACTGACAAATAATTTTTTTATTCAAGTAAACTGAAAAATATTTTTTTTTATTTAAGGAAAAAAATGAAAAATAGTTTTTTTATTAAAGAAAACAACTGAAAAATAACATTTTTTTATTTAAGAAAACAACTGAAATATATGTTTCATTTAATAAAACAACTGAAAAACATTTTTTATGATACAAGAGAACAATTGAAAAATATTTTGTTTTTATTTAAGAAAACAACTGAAAAATAACATTTCTTATTTAAAAAAAGCAACTGAAAAATATTTTTTTTATTGAAGAAAACAACTGAAAAACAATATTTTTTATTTAAGAAAACTGAAAAATAATTTTTTTATTTAAGAAAACAACTTAAAAACAATTTTTTTTATTTAAGAAAACAACTAAAAAATATTTTTTATTTAAGAAAACAACTGAAAAATAAGACAATGTTATTTTTCAGTGGTTTCCGTAAATAAAAAAATTTTGTTCAGTTGTATTCTTAAATAATAAAAAACAAATGGAAAATATTTTTTTTTATTTAGGAAATAAACTGAAATATATGTTTCATTAAAGAAAACAACGGAAAAATATTTTGTTTTATATTTAAGAAAACAACTGAAAAATAATTTTTTATTTAAAGAAAACTCAAAATAATTTTTTTTATTCAAGAAAACAACTGAAAAATATTTTTTATTTAAGAAAACAACTGAAGAATATTTTTTATTTCATAAAACCACTGAAGAATATTTTTTATTTAAGAAAACAACTGAAAAATAATTTTTTTATTTTAAGAAAAAAACTGAAAAGTAATTTTTTTATTGAAGAAATCAACTTACAAATACTTTTTTTAAAGAAAACAACTGAAAAATATTTTTTTTTATTTAAGAAAACAACTGAAAAATAAGAAAATGTTATTTTTCAGTTGTTTCCATGAATAAAAACATATTGTTCAGTTGTTTTCTTAAATAAAAAATTACTTTTCCGTTGTTTTCTTAAATAATAAAAAACAAATGGACAAAAAAATTTATTTAGAAAAACTGAAATATATGTTTCATTTAATAAAACAACTGAAAAAAATTTTTATGATTAAAGAAAACAACTGAAAAAGATTTTTTTTTATTTAAGAAAACAACTTAAAAACAATTTTTTCTATTTAAGAAAACAACTGAAAAATATTTTTTTTATTTAAGAAAACAACTGAAAAAGAATTTTTTTATAGGAAATAACTGAAAAATAATTTTTTTATAGGAAACACCTGAAAAATAATTTTTTTATTTGAGAAAACAACTGAAAAATAATTTTTTTTATTTAAGAAAACAACTGAATAATTATTTTTTTATTTAAGAAAACAACTGAAAAATAATATGTTTATTTAAGAAAACAACTGAAAAATTATTTTTTTTATTTAAGAAACAACTGAAAAATATTTTTTTTATTTAAGAAAACAACTGAAAAATAATTGTTTTAATTTAAGAAAACAACTGAAAAATAATTTTTTTATTTAAGAAAACAACAAAAAATAATTTTTTTATTTAAGAAAACAACAAAAAATAATTTTTTTCATTTAAGAAAACAACTGAAAAATATTTTTTATATTTAAGAAAACAACTGAACAATAAGAAAATGTTATTTTTCAGTGGTTTACGTAAAAAAAAATATTTGTTCAGTTGGTTTCTTAAATAACAAAAAACAAATGAAAAATAATTTTTTTTATTTAGGAAATCCACTGAAATATATGTTTTATTAAAGAAAACAACGGAAAAATATTTTGTTTTATATTTAAGAAAACAACTGAAAAATAATTTTTTATTTAAAGAAAACTCAAAATAATTTTTTTTATTCAAGAAAACAACTGAAAAATATTTTTTGTTTAAGAAAACAACTGGAGAATATTTTTTATTTAAGAAAACAACTGAAAAATAATTTTTTTCTTTAAGAAAACAACAGAAAAATAATTTTTTTAATTAAAGAAAACAACTGAAAAATATTTTTTTTTATTTAAGTAAAACAACTGAAAAATATTTTTTTTTAAGAAAACAACTGAAAAATATTTTTTTTTATTTTAGAAAACAACTGAAAAATCAGAAAATGTTATTTTTCAGTTGTTTCCATAAATAAAAACATATTGTTCAGTTGTTTTCTTAAATAAAAAATTACTTTTCCGTTGTTTTCTTAAATAATAAAAAACAATAGAAAAAAATTATTTAGAAAAACTGAAATATATGTTTCATTTAATAAAACAACTGAAAAAAATTTTTATGATTAAAGAAAAAAACTGAAAAATATTTTTTTTATTTAGGAAAACAACTTAAAAACAATTTTTTTTATTTAAGAAAACAACTGAAAAATAATTTTTTTTATTAAAGAAAACAACTGAAAAATAATTTTTTTTATTTAAGAAAACAACTTAAAAACAATTTTTTTTATTTAAGAAAACAACTGAAAAATAATTTTTTTTATTAAAGAAAACAACTGAAAATTTTTTTTTATTCAAGAAAACAACAGAAAAATATTTTTTTATTTAAGAAAACAACTGAAAAATATT
This sequence comes from Euprymna scolopes, assembly GCF_053919585.1. Taxonomy (NCBI): domain Eukaryota; kingdom Metazoa; phylum Mollusca; class Cephalopoda; order Sepiida; family Sepiolidae; genus Euprymna; species Euprymna scolopes. The sequence goes on along the minus strand of NC_136527.1, from coordinate 214,403,353 downwards.
TTTTATTTAAGAAAACAACTGGAAAAGAATTTTTTTTATTTAAGAAAACAACTGAAAAATAATTTTTTTATAGGAAACAACTGAAAAATAATTTTTTTATTTGAGAAAACAACTGAAAAATAATTTTTTTTATTTAAGAAAACAACTGAATAATTATTTTTTTATTTAAGAAAACCACTGAAAAATTATTTTTTTTTTCGAAACAACTGAAAAATAATTTTTTTTATTTAAGAAAACAACAAAAAATAATTTTTTTCATTTAAAAAAACAACTGAAAAATAATTATTTTATTTAAGAAAACAACTGAACAATAAGAAAATGTTATTTTTCAGTGGTTTAAGTAAATAAAAAAATTTGTTTAGTTGGTTTCTTAAATAATAAAAACAAATGAAAAATATTTTTTTTATTTAGGAAATCCACTGAAATATATGTTTTATTAAAGAAAACAACGGAAAAATATTTTGTTTTATATTAAAGAAAACAACTGAAAAATAATTTTTTATTTAAAGAAAACTCAAAATAATTTTTTTTATTCAAGAAAACAACTGAAAAATATTTTTTTTTATTTAAGAAAACAACTGAAAAATAAATTTTTTTATTTAAGAAAACAACTGAAAAATAATGTTTTTTATTTAAGAAAACAACTGAAAAATAAATTTTTTTATTTAAGAAAACAACTAAAAAATAAATTTTTTTATTTAAGAAAACAACTGAAAAAAAAAATTTTTTATTTAAGAAAACAACTGAAAAATAATTTTTTTTATTTAAGAAAACAACTGAAAAATAATTTTTTTTATTTAAGAAAACAACTGAAAAATAATTTTTTTTATTTAAGAAAACAACTGAAAAATAAATTTTTTTATTTAAGAAAACAACTGAAAAATAATTTTTTTTATTTAAGAAAACAACTGAAAAATAATTTTTTTTATTTAAGAAAACAACTGAAAAATAAATTTTTTTATTTAAGAAAACAACTGAAAAATAATTTTTTTATTTAAGAAAACAACTGAAAAATAATTTTTTTTATTTAAGAAAACAACTGAAAATTTTTTTTTATTTAAGAAAACAACTGAAAAATAAGAAAATGTTATTTTTCAGTTGTTTCCATAAATAAAAACATATTGTCCAGTTGTTTTCTTAAATAAAAAATTAGTTTTCCGTTGTTTTCTTAAATAATAAAAAACAAATTGAAAAAAAAATTTATTTAGAAAAACTGAAATATATGTTTCATTTAATAAAACAACTGAAAAAAATTTTTATGATTAAAGAAAACAACTGAAAAAGAATTCTTTTTATTTAAGAAAAGAACTTAAAAACAATTTTTTTATTTAAGAAAACAGCTGAAAAATATATTTTTTTATTAAAGAAAACAACTGAAAAAAAATTTTTTATTTTAGAAAACAACTGAAAAATAATTTTTTTAATGAAGAAAACAACTGAAAAATAATTTTTTTAATGAAGAAAACAACTGAAAATTATTTTTTTAAGAAAACAACTGAAAAATAAGAAAATGTTATTTTTCAGTAGTTTCCATAAATAAAAACATATTGTCCAGTTGTTTTCTTAAATAAAAAAATTAGTTTTCCATTGTTTTCTTAAATAATAAAAAACAAATGGAAAAAAAATTTATTTAGAAAAACTGAAATATATGTTTCATTTAATAAAACAACTGAAAAAAATTTTTATGATTAAAGAAAACAACTGAAAAATATTTTTTTTTATTTAAGAAAACAACTTAAAAACAATTTTTTTATTTAAGAACACAACTGGAAAATAATTTTTTTATTTAAGAAAACAACTGAAAAATAAGAAAATGTTATTTTTCAGTTCTTTCCGTCAATAAAAAAAATTTGTTCAGTTGTTTTCTTAAATAATAAAAAACAAATGAAAAATAATTTTTTATTTAGGAAAACAACTGAAAAATATTTTTTTTATTTAAGAAAACAACAGAAAAATATTTTTTTATTTAAGAAAACAACTGAAAAATATTTTTTATTTAAGAAACAACTGAAAAATAATTTTTTTTATTTAAGAAAACAACTGAAAAATAATTTTTTTATAGGAAACAACTGAAAAATAATTTTATTATTTGAGAAAACAACTGAAAAATAATTTTTTTATTTAAGAAAACAACTGAATAATTATTTTTTTATTTAAGAACACAACTGACAAATAATATTTTTATTTAAGAAACAACTGAACAATTATTTTTTTATTTAAGAAACAACTGAAAAATAATTTTTTTATTTAAGAAAACAACAAAAAATAATTTTTTTCATTTAAGAAAACAGAAAAATAATTTTTTTATTTAAGAAAACAACTGAACAATAAGAAATTGTTATTTTTCAGTGGTTTACGTAAATAAAAAAATTTTGTTCAGTTGGTTTCTTAAATAATAAAAAACAAATGAAAAATAATTTTTTTATTTAGGAAATCCATTGAAATATATGTTTTATTAAAGAAAACAACGGAAAAATATTTTGTTTTATATTTAAGAAAACAACTGAAAAATAATTTTTTATTCAAGAAAACAACTGAAAAATATTTTTTATTTAAGAAACAACTGAAGAATATTGTTTATTTAAGAAAACAACTGAAGAATATTTTTTTAAAGAAAACAACTAAAAAATAATTTTTTTATTTAAGAAAACAACTGAAAAATAAGAAAATGTTATTTTTCAGTTGTTTGCATAAATATAAACATATTGTTCAGTTGTTTTCTTAAATAAAAAATTAGTTTTCCGTTGTTTTCTTAAATAATAAAAAACAAATTGAAAAAAAATTTATTTAGAAAAACTGAAATATATGTTTCATTTAATAAAACAACTGAAAAAAAAGGAAAACAACTGAAAAAGAATTTTTTTATTTAAGAAAACAACTGAAAAATATTTTTTTTATTAAAGAAAACTGAAAATCATTTTTTTATTTAAGAAAACCACAGAAAAATAATTTTTTTATTTAAGAAAACAACTGAAAAATATTGTTTATTTAAGAAAACAACTGAAAAATAATTTTTATTTAAGAAAACAACTGAAAAATAATTTATTTATAGGAAACAACTGAAAAATATTTTTTTTTATTTAAGAAAACAACTGAAAAATAATTTTTTTATTTAAGAAAACAACTGAAAAATATTTTTTATTTAAGAAAACAACTGAAAAATATTTTTTATTTAAGAAAACAACGGATAAATAATTTTTATTTAAGAAAACAACTGAAAAATAATTTTTTTTATTTAAGAAAACAACTGAAAAATAATTTTTTTATAGGAAACAACTTAAAAATAATTGTTTTATTTGAGAAAACAACTGAAAAATAATTTTTTATTTAAGAAAACAACTGAAAAAGAATTTGCTTATTTAAGAAAACAACTGAACAATAATTTTTTTATTTAAGAAAACAACTAAAAATTTTTTTTTATTTAAGAAACAACTAAAAAGTTATTTTTTTTATTTAAGAAAACAACTGAAAAAATATTTTTTTTGTATTTAAGAAACAACTGAAAAATAATTTTTCTATTTAAAAAAACAACTTAACAATAATTTTTTTATTTAAGAAAACAACTGAAAAACAATTTTTTTTTATTTAAGGAAACAACTGAAAAATAATTTTTTTATTTAAGAAAACTGAAAAATAATTTTCTTTATTTAAGAAAACAGCTGAAAAATAATTTTTTTATTTAAGAAATCAACTGAAAAATAATTTTATTATTTAAGAAAACAACTGAAAAATAAGAAAATGTTATTTTTCAGTTGTTTTCATGAATAAAAAAATATTGTTCAGTTGTTTTCTTAAATAAAAAATTATTTTTCCGTTGTTTTCTTAAATAATAAAAAACTAATGGAAAAAAAAATTTATTTAGGAAAACTGAAATATATGTTTCATTTAATAAAACAACTGAAACATATTTTTATGATTAAAGAAAGCAACTGAAAAGAATTTTTTTTATTTAAAAACAACTGAAAAATAATTTTTTTTTATTAAAGAAAACAACTGAAAAAACTTTTTTTATTTAAGAAAACAACTGAAAAGTAAGAAAATGTTATTTTTCAGTGGTTTCCGTAAATAAAAAAAATATTGTTCTGTTGTTTTCTTAAATAATAAAAAACAAATGAAAAATATTTTTTTTTTATTTAGGAAGACAACTGAAATATATGTTTCATTAAAGAAAACGACTGAAACATATTTTTTATGATTAAAGAAAAAAACGGAAAAATATTTTGTTTTTATTAAAGAAAACAACTGAAAAATAATTTTTTATTTAAAAAAAACAACTGAAAAATAATTTTTTATTTAAAGAAAACTGAACATTAATTTTGTTTTTTAAGAAAACAACTGAAAAATAATTTTTTTTATTTAAGAAAACAACTGAAAATAATTTTTATTTAAGAAAACAACTGAACAATAACTTTTTTATTTAAGAAAACAACTGAAAAATAAATTTTTTTATTTGAGAAATCAACTGAAAAGTAATTTTTTTTATTTAGGAAAACAACTGAAAAATAATTTTTTTATTTAAGAAAACAACTGAAAAATAAGAAAATGTTATTTTTCAGTGGTTTCCGTAAATAAAAAAAATATTGTTCAGTTGTTTTCTTAAATAATAAAAAAACAAATGTTATGTTTCATTAAAGAAAACAACTGAAAATATTTTTTATGATTAAAGAAAACAACGGAAAAATATTTTTTTTTATTTAAGAAAACAACTGAAAATAATTTGTTTATTCAAGAAAACAACCGAAAAATAATTTTTTTATTTAAGAAAACAACTGAAAATAATTTTTTTATGTAAGAAAACAACTGAAAAATCATTTTTTATTTAAGAAAACAACTGAAAAATAATTTTATGATTAAAGAAAACAACTGAAATATATTTTTTTATTTAAGAACAAAACGGAAAAATAACATGTTTTATTTAAAAAAAAACAACTGAAAAATAATTTTGTTTATTTTAGAAAACAACTGAAAAATAACTTTTTGATTTTAGAAAACAACTGAAAAATAATGTTTTTATTTTAAGAAAACAACTGAAAAATAATTTTTTTTTTTTTAAGAAAACAAATGAAAAATAATTTTTTTATTTTAAGAAAACAACTGAAAAATAATTTGAATGGGAATAATGTATTGAAATTAGTAAAAAACATTTCATTTTGCCTTATGATATGTTATATTTCTTTTATACATACGTGCACGGTCTTTATATGTGATCACTTATTTTCACTACACCGGATATCTTAGCACTGAGTGAGACTAACCGACACTCCTCCATCCCCTCTAACTACTTTAACATGCCCGGATATCTCCCAATATGCCATAAGGACTCTGACAGACATATGCACGGGCTTGGAGTCTATATTCAAAACACCCTCCCCTTGACTAGAGAAAGAAACTAGAATCGGACGATCAAGCCTTTATGTGCTTTAGACTTAACATGCAACATAATATTAGTTACTTTTATTTTCTCTACCGCTTTCCCTCGACCTAGGACTGTACCCTAATGAACAAAGTCTCTGACAGCATAGATACAGCACTTTCCCTCGACATTAGCGCACAAGTTCATGTATTTGGTGACTTCAATGTCCACCACAGTATCTGGCTTGGATTCTCTAATTACACAGACGCAGCTGGTACCACAACACATAGCTTCTCTATATCCCATTTCCTATCTCAGACGGTTACGTTTCCAACCCGTTTCCCTGACCAGCAAGAGCAACATGCATCACTTTTAGATCTGTTTCTGACCACATTTCCTGATGATTGTGTTATGAACGCCCACAGCCGACTTGGGAATGCTGATCATGTAATGATAATAGTTGAAATCGCCTTAAACTCTAGAGTCAAAATGGAAGAGCCATTGCTCAAAACAACGAGATATTATTAAAAGACCGACTGGGAAGCCATCAGGGATCTCATTAAAGACACCCCATGGCGAAATATCTTTTCACTTCCTGCTGAACAGTGCGCAAATGAGACCACTGAATGGTTCAAAACAGCAACTGAAGCACATGTCCCCATGCAGAAATTTTATAGCAAGCCCCACTCTCCCCAATGGTTTACTTTCACATGTGCAGCTGCCATCGCGCAAAGGCAGCACACATACCACAGATTTAACCAACATAAATCCAGTTCAAACAAGCAGAAGTATATAGAAGCCAGAAGTAACTGTAAGAAAGAAATAGCGACAGCTAAGAGAGAATTTACTGAAACCACCCAAAAACGCATCGGAGCTCAGAAATTAGGAACCCGTGACTTCTGGAAAATTTACAATAGTGTAGTAAATAATGGACAATCAACAATTCCCCCACTATCCAACAATCAAGAAGTTGTTTGCTCAGCAACCGAGTAGGCTAACATGCTTTCCAGTCGGTTAGTCTCCAACTCCACACTAGACCATGCTAACCACCCTCTCCCAGACTTTCCTTTGCAGACAGACTCCACACTTGACGATCTGAAAATCACCCCTTCTCAAGTGCATGCCATTATAAAAATCTTGACACTGCAAAAGCATGTGGACCTGATCTCATCCCGGCCGTGCTATTAAAAAAGTGCTCTGCCGAAGTAGCTCCAATCTTCTCCAAACTTTACAACAAATGCCTCAATGAATCATGCTTTCCTGCCTGCTGGAAAACTGCTTCTGTAGTACCAGTTTTCAAGAATTCTGGCGAAAGAACCGACCCAGTAAATTACCGCCCCATAAGCCTCCTCCAACTTTTCACCAAAATATTTGAGTCCATAATTAACCAACCTCTAGTCCATCACCTTACAGATGCTAAACATCTGACTGACCAACAATATGGATTTAGGCAAGCCCATTCCACAGGAGACATTCTAACTGTAATCTCTGAACGTATATACCATTCACTGGACAAAGCAGGGGAGGGTAGAGCGGTAGCTCTTGATATATCTAAGGCTTTTGACAGGATATGGCATGAAGGTCTTCTTAGGAAAATCAGATCATACGGTATCACTGGAAGAATACTTAACATAGTTAAACCCTTCTTAGATAAGAGAAAACTCCAGGTTGTCCTCGATGGACGTACATCTAAACAATATGATATAAATGCAGGAGTACCGCAGGGGTCTATCCTTGGACCTCTATTATTCCTAATATTCATAAATGACCTCCCTGACAAAATTGTCAGTGAGATGGGTATATATGCTGATGACACCACGCTCTATAAGAGGCACGAGGGGAAAACAAATGAACACATATCTAAAGAAATGGCAGAAACACTAGAGAATGATCTTTAATCTGTAGTGGAATGGGGACAAAAAATGGATGGTCACATTCAATGCCGCCAAGACTAAACTTGTTTCCTTCAATAATTACAAGAAACCTTCTCTACCACCAATAGCCAAAGACTCTTTATTAGAAAGTACATCTTTTAAACGCCTCAGTCTAACGTTCACAGGAAACATGAGTTGGAAAAATTACATTGAGAGCATTGCCAGGAAATGCGAAGAAAACTGTGACCCTTTCTTCGACAGCTGAACCGAAAAAAAGACATTGAATCTATCAAACAATTTCCTGTTCCTTCTTTTAAATATACACAAGCTAGTAACGCCTGAAATGGTGCATCTGCTGCTTGTCTCTCACTCCTAGACAAGGTTCATAAGAGAGTCGCCAACCTGATATGTTCTGAGATTTCATCTAAGCTTCAACCTCTGTCCCATCGACGAAATGTTGCATCCCTCTGCCTGTTCTACAAGTACTTTAACGGTGAATGCTCTGACGAACTGCAAGCACTTGTGCCCCCTCGACGTAAATACCCCCGACAAACCCGGCAAGCAGCTAAATCCCACCCCTTCACAGTTGAGATCCCTAGATGTTAAGAGAGACTTCTACTCCAGTAGTTTCTTCCCCAGAACTGCTAGACTTTGGAATTCCCTTTCGGATTCTTGCTTCCCAACTGTACTGACATGCAGAAGTTCAAGTGTAACGTGAACCGACATCTTGCTGCCCAACTTCCCCATATAGTACCCCATAAATAAATAGGAAATAAAGAACATGACATGATTGTGTTTTCTCTTAATTATCCCATCAATTGTGTTTTTTTTTTTGGGGGGGGAATGTGCGCAAATTGCATATTTTTTAACTGGTCACCATGTTTGTTTTTACGCGCGCGTTCAATTTTTGCGCGTTTATTGATTAATCCTGTATGCTCACATGCACTTTTATAAACCAATTCTGCATACCCACTATTCCGTAGTTAGCTATAATGTATACTGACCCAACGGTTCACGGGTGATTATGTAATTGATAATACTAATTCACGTTTTCATGCGTAAAGAGTAAAATCAATAAAAACAAAACGCTTATTATTAGCAAGAATACTTCCCCTAGGATTGCAAAAAAAATAATCACCTGAACAGAACAGTGTAAACACTCATTCAGCCTTTTTATAATATCTCGTTTTGAGCACTGGCTCTTCAGTTTTGGCTCTAGAGTTTAGGGCGATTTCGACCATTATCACTGCATGATCAGCGTTCCCGTTATACAATTATCGGGAACGGTGGTCAAAAAACAGATCTAGAAGTGATGCGTGTTGTTCTTTCGTGTTAGGGAAACGGGTTGGAAACGTAACCATTTGTGATAGGGAGTGAGATATAGAGAAGCTATGTGTTGTGCTGCCCGCTGACTGTGTGAGTAGAGAATCCAAGCCAGTTTTTGTGGTGGACATTAAAGTCACCAAAGACCAATAAAACAAAAAATAATACTAATAATCTTAAACATTATGTCTAGAATCCTTATACAAAGAACCACTAGACTGTGGAATTCCCTTCCGAATTCCTGCTTCCTCAACTGTACTGACATGCAGGAGTTCAAGTGTAACGTGAACCGACATCTTGCTGCCCAACTCCCTACACAGTACCCCTTATACCTATGTCCCTGATAGTAGCCCCCTACATCAAAGTGGCAATGGGCCTTGTTTGGGTGAAAATGTAATATTTTTTAATATGTAGGCATCAAAATTAAAATTAAATAAAAGAACATGGCATCAATTATTTTCTTTTATTAACGTTATGTCTAGAATCCTTATTCAAAGATAGTGCAATCAGAAGAAAAAACAACTGCAGCTTCAGATAAACAGATAGCCTGCGAATTATGAGAGTAGAAACAAGTGAATATATAGCTCACTTGCTATAAGTATGGCTTTGGACAATACTACAGATATAAACACAAATGTTTACATATTTTCAGATTATTTTTAGAAATTATATTTCAAAAGGCCAAATAGATTTCAAAAGGCCAAATAACTTTCGAAAAGGCCAAATAGTTTGATTTCTTAGAAGTTAATAATATCTACTCACTATGGCTAACCAATCTGATTCGGATCTGAACCAAATCTAAAACTGCTTCCATAATTGAAAAGCTAGAAATTATATTTCAAAAGGCCAAATAGATTTCAAAAGGCCAAATAACTTTCGAAAAGGCCAAATAGTTTGATTTCTTAGAAGTTAATAATATCTACTCACTATGGCTAACCAATCTGATTCGGATCTGAACCAAATCTAAAACTGCTTTCATAATTGAAAAGCTAGAAATTATATTTCAAAAGGCCAAATAGCTTTCAAAAGGCCAAATAACTTTCGAAAGGCCAAATAGTTTGATTTCTTAGAAGTTAATAATATCTACTCACTATGGCTAACCAATCTGATTCGGATCTGAACCAAATCTAAAACTGCTTTCATAATTGAAAAGCTAGAAATTATATTTCAAAAGGCCAAATAGCTTTCAAAAGGCCAAATAACTTTCGAAAAGGCCAAATAGTTTGATTTCTTAGAAGTTAATAATATCTACTCACTATGGCTAACCAATCTGATTCGGATCTGAACCAAATCTAAAACTGCTTTCATAATTGAAAAGCTAGAAATTATATTTCAAAAGGCCAAATAGCTTTCAAAAGGCCAAATAACTTTCGAAAAGGCCAAATAGTTTGATTTCTTAGAAGTTAATAATATCTACTCACTATGGCTAACCAATCTGATTCGGATCTGAACCAAATCTAAAACTGCTTCCATAATTGAAAAGCTAGAAATTATATTTCAAAAGGCCAAATAGCTTTCAAAAGACCAAATTTAGTAAATTTGACCAGAAATTTTTTTTAAAGTAGTTGCTCAATTTTACTAGAACATTTCACTGAGCACCCCCCCTTACAAATATTTAAATATTTAATTTTTTTAAAATAATTCAGTAAAATATTTTTAGAAATTAGATTCGAAAGGCCAAATAGCTTTCAAAAGGCCATTCACGAAATTTGGCCGGAAACCATAAAGTGGTTCCAAAATAGGTAATCAAAAGTTCCATGAGAAACTGAGAACCACCTTAAAAAACGACCCTGGTGTCTAACTCTGTCCCGTGGGGAGGCATAGTAAATAGGTACAAATATTTAAAAATTAAATTTTTAAAAAATTAAATTTTTAAAAATAATCTTGTAAAATATTTTTAGAAATTATATTAAAAAAGGCCAAATAGCTTTCAAAAGGCCAAAATTCACGAAATTTGGCTGAGAAACGTGAAGTGGTTCTAAAATAGGTGATCGATTTACTAAAACGGTGCATTAGAAACTGAGCACCCCCTACAAATATTTAAAAATTGACTTTTTAAAAATAATCTTGTAAAATATTTTTAGAAATTATATTAAAAAAAAGCATAATAGCTTTCAAAAGGCCAAAATTCACGAAATTTGGCCGGAAAACGTGAAGTTGTTCTAAAATAGGCGATCGATTTACTAGAAAGTTTCATTAGAAACTGAGCACCCCCTAGAAATATTTAAATATTGACTTTTTAAAAAAATAATCTGGTAAACTAGTACCCATCTGATAATAATCCGCTGAAAGAAAATAAATAAATAAATAAATAAATAAATAAAAAAATAAAAAAAAATATGCAGAGACTGAGGGTGGGGCAAAATTATTCAGGTCAGGCGAAATACGAGTTGTTTGGGTGTGGGTTAAAACGAGATTAAATAAATAAAACAATCGATGTTTAAAAGCGCAAACTATATAAATAAATGGGCAGCCCATCAGCATTTTTCAGTAAGGGCGCTTCAGGCGATTAGTAATAAGCTAACCCTTTCTCAAAGGCAGACGGCAAAGCCTGAGAAGGTAGACCTAAAACTGCACAGATAACAGCGAGCGAATCGTTACTAGAATCGAAGGGAGATTACTCATGTATTTTACTATGAAAAATTATCTCCCTTGAAAATATTGGTTTCTTTTTGGGAAGCCCAGGACAAATTTGATTCATCTTTACGATAGCGTGCGTTATTTTGTGCGTCACGCTTACATCCGGGTCGTTTAATTTTTATGTACTTCCATTTCTTGTCATAAATAATCTTACCTAGAATTCTCCAAAGTTTCGGTTTCGATTATAGCTAATGGCACTCCGATAGATGTATCAGAATTTTTGTAGGAATTTTCGACACCCCTAACACGAAACTGCGAATAAAATATAAAAAACTCGTAATTTCTCTTTTAAAAGTGGGTTGTTTATTTTCTTTATGGATTATACTTCCAAAATAAACTATTAAAGTTGTTTTAAAAGTAATAGAAATATTTTTTTTTTATTTTTTAAAAAACAGTAATGAATTTTACGAACTCAATATTTTTCAATTTTTAAACTTCAAAAATCTATCAAAATTTTTCTATTGATTCTATTTTTACGATATTTTCAGTGTCAATGTGAAATTTTATGCTCTTTCCAATCAACCGAATATAATATTTTAGACAAACGTTTTTTTTTAAATTCACGCCCCCCCATTTTCAAGTGTCTATTAAAAAGTAAATAATTAATTTACTCAAAGTTTTATATATCACAAATTGAAGAGAAAAGGTCAATAAATAATATATTCAAATTTAAAACAAAAAAATAGTGTTTTTTTAGAAATTTACCTGCAAAGTCCGAAGTTTAAAACCTTTTTTTTTAACCACGTTGTTTGTTTTTTCTTTCTTTTTTTTTTTTTAAACCTTGGTCCTTGCTCCTTTAATTGAAAAAAATTAGGGCTTGAATTACATTTTTCGAGTAGTTATAAGCTTGGAAAGACAGAAGGTCGAATAATTCACGCCTCCCATTTTGAAATGTCTATTAAAAAGTAAATAATTAATTTACTCAAAGTGTTATATATCACAAATTGAAGAGAAAAGGTCAATAAATAATATATTCAAATTTAAAACGAAAAAAGTAGTGTTTTTTAGAAATTTATCTGTAAAGTTCGAAGTTTAAAACCTTTTTTTTTTTAAACCACGTTGTTTGTTTTTTCTTTTGTTTTTTTTTTTAATGAAACCTTGGTCCTTGCTCCTTTAATTGAAAAAATATTAGGGCTTGAATTACATTTTTCAAGGAGTTATAAGCTTAGAACGACGGGGTGGAATTATTCACTATTTTTCACGAAATTTCTGACACACCTACCTATTCTGTACTTTAACCTTACAATTGAATAAAAAAATATATCATAAAACTTTAATTAAACTTGGAAATACGATTTAAAAAATAGCACGGATCACTCTCTACATTAGCACCAAAAAGCCATTCTTAACATGGGGAGGGGAAGGTGTTTTGTACCTATTCTATACTTTAAGCTTACAATTGAATAAAAAAAATATATCATAAAACTTTAATTAAACTTGGAAATACGATTTAAAAAATAGCACGGATCACTCTCTACATTAGCACCAAAAAGCCATTCTTAACATGGGGAGGGGAAGGTGTTTTGTACCTATTCTATACTTTAAGCTTACAATTGAATAAAAAAAAAAATATCATAAAACTTTAATTAAACTTGGAAATACGATTTAAAAAATAGCACGGATCACTCTCTACATTAGCACCAAAAAGCCATTCTTAACATGGGGAGGGGAAGGTGTTTTGTACCTATTCTATACTTTAAGCTTACAATTGAATAAAAAAAATATATCATAAAACTTTAATTAAACTTGGAAATACGATTTAAAAAATAGCACGGATCACTCTCTACATTAGCACCAAAAAGCCATTCTTAACATGGGGAGGGGAAGGTGTTTTGTACCTATTCTATACTTTAAGCTTACAATTGAATAAAAAAAAAAATATCATAAAACTTTAATTAAACTTGGAAATACGATTTAAAAAATAGCGCGGATCACTCTCTACATTAGCACCAAAAAGCCATTCTTAACATGGGGAGGGGAAGGTGTTTTGTACCTATTCTATACTTTAAGCTTACAATTGAATAAAAAAATATATATCATAAAACTTTAATTAAACTTGGAAATACGATTTAAAAAATAGCGCGGATCACTCTCTACATTAGCACCAAAAAGCCATTCTTAACATGGGGAGGGGAAGGTGTTTTGTACCTATTCTGTACTTTAAGCTTACAATTGAATAAAAAAAATATATCATAAAACTTTAATTAAACTTGGAAATACGATTTAAAAAATAGCGCGCATCAGTAAGTGCGCTAGCACCTAAAAGCCATTCTTAACATGGGGAGGGGAAGGTGTTTTGTACCTATTCTATACTTTAAGCTTACAATTGAATAAAAAAAATATATCATAAAACTTTAATTAAACTTGGAAATACGATTTAAAAAATAGCGCGGATCACTCTCTACATTAGCACCAAAAAGCCATTCTTAACATGGGGAGGGGAAGGTGTTTTGTACCTATTCTATACTTTAAGCTTACAATTGAATAAAAAAATATATATCATAAAACTTTAATTAAACTTGGAAATACGATTTAAAAAATAGCGCGGATCACTCTCTACATTAGCACCAAAAAGCCATTCTTAACATGGGGAGGGGAAGGTGTTTTGTACCTATTCTGTACTTTAAGCTTACAATTGAATAAAAAAAATATATCATAAAACTTTAATTAAACTTGGAAATACGATTTAAAAAATAGCGCGCATCAGTAAGTGCGCTAGCACCTAAAAGCCATTCTTAACATGGGGAGGGGAAGGTGTTTTGTACCTATTCTATACTTTAAGCTTACAATTGAATAAAAAAAATATATCATAAAACTTTAATTAAACTTGGAAATACGATTTAAAAAATAGCGCGGATCACTCTCTACATTAGCACCAAAAAGCCATTCTTAACATGGGGAGGGGAAGGTGTTTTGTACCTATTCTATACTTTAAGCTTACAATTGAATAAAAAAATATATATCATAAAACTTTAATTAAACTTGGAAATACGATTTAAAAAATAGCGCGGATCACTCTCTACATTAGCACCAAAAAGCCATTCTTAACATGGGGAGGGGAAGGTGTTTTGTACCTATTCTGTACTTTAAGCTTACAATTGAATAAAAAAAATATATCATAAAACTTTAATTAAACTTGGAAATACGATTTAAAAAATAGCGCGGATCACTCTCTACATTAGCACCAAAAAGCCATTCTTAACATGGGGAGGGGAAGGTGTTTTGTACCTATTTTATACTTTAAGCTTACAATTGAATAAAAAAAATATATCATAAAACTTTAATTAAACTTGGAAATACGATTATCTTCATAAGTCTTCATTTCGGTTGTAGCTGATGGCACTTGAGTAATATATTTTTTTGGTCCCCTGATAATAGGAGTGTCTGTTTGTCTGTTCGCACTTTTCTCAATAACTACGCGTTGGAAATTTTTGCAATTTTGCACAAACATTAAACATGATATGAGTAAAAAAGTAACAGAACGGATTTTCCGGGAAAACTTCGGTTGCCTATCTTAGGTGTGCCCTTCGGGTAAAAATTATAACTAGTACTTCAAAAAAAAAAAAAAAAAATTTGATGTCACATTTGAGCAGGTGCATCTGCTGCTAGTCTCTCGCTCCTAGACAAGATTCAAAAGAGAGTTGCCAATCTGATAGGCCCTGAACTGGCATCTAAGCTTCAGCCTCTGTTCCATCGACAAAACGTTGCATCCCTCTGCTTGTTCCACAAGTATTTTAATGGTGAATGCTCTGACGAACTGCAGACACTTGTGCCCCGTCGACGTAGACACCCTCGACAAACCCGACAGGCAGCTAAATCCCACCTCCACCCAGCAGATCCCTAGATGTAAAAGATATTTCTACTCCAGTAGTTTCTTCCCCAGAACCGCTAGACTCTGGAATCCCATTCCAGGTCCCTGGTTGCCTAACTGTACTGACATGCAGAAGTTCAAGTGTAACGTGAACCAACATCTTGCTGCCCAAATCCCAACATAGTGCCCAGCAGTTGCTGACCCTGATAGTAGCCAAAGTGGCAATTTTTATAAACTTCCTACATAATTTTGATAACTCTTGGGTCTGTGCCAGGGGTTCTTTTAGGGCTAATAAAAACACTCCATTTTTGGGACTATTTTATCATAT
This sequence comes from Euprymna scolopes, assembly GCF_053919585.1. Lineage (NCBI taxonomy): Eukaryota > Metazoa > Mollusca > Cephalopoda > Sepiida > Sepiolidae > Euprymna > Euprymna scolopes. The sequence goes on along the minus strand of NC_136527.1, from coordinate 214,388,024 downwards.
TTGTCCAAAATTTTCTGTGTATGTTTATTTAGCAGTTTTGCATGGTGTTGAACTCAAATTAACATAATTACATGTGGGAACTGTACACACAATTATTCACGAGGAATTGGGGCACTATGTAGGGATTTGGGCAGCAAGATGTCGGTTCACGTTACACTTGAACTTCTGCATGTCAGTACAGTTAGGGAAGCAGGGACCTGGAATGGAATTCCAGAGTCTAGCAGTTCTGGAGAAATAACTACTGGAGTAGAAAGATCTTTTACATCTAGGGATCTCTACTGTGTGGGGGTGGGATTTAGCTGCCTGTCGGGTTTGTCGAGGGTGTCTACGTCGTGGGGACACGTGTCTGCAGTTCGTCAGAGCATTCACCATTAAAATACTTGTAGAACAGGCAGAGGGATGCAATGTTTCGTCGATGGGACAGAGGCTGAAGCTTAGATGCCAGTTCAGGACCTATCAGATTGGCAACTCTTTTGAACCTTGTCTAGGAGCGAGAGACTAGTAGCTGATGCACCAGCCCAAATGTGATAACAATACTCCATACATGGGCGAATGGTGGCCTTATAGAGGTACAGGATACTTTCAGGTGTCAGTAGTTTTCTAGCACGGTAGAGAGAGCCTACCGTTTTTGCAACGGCCCTGGCAATGTTTTCAATATAATTGCTCCAACTCATGTTTCCTGTGAACGTTAGGCCAAGCAGTTTGAAAGATGTACTCTCAGACAGGGAGTCACTGGCCATTGCTCTGATGGCAGAGAAGGTTTCTTGTAATTATTGAAGGAAACCAGTTTAGTCTTGGCAGCATTGAATGTGACCATCCATTTATGTCCCCATTCCACTACAGATCGGAGGTCATCCTCTAGTGTTTTTGCCATTTCTTTAGATATGTGTTCATTTGTTTTCCTGTCATGCCTGTTATAGAGTGTGGCGTCATCAGCATATATACCCATCTCAGAGGCAGTTTTGTCAGGTGGTCATTAATAAATATTAGGAACAATAGAGGCCCAAGAATAGACCCCTGAGGCAAAGGAAATCGAACTATTTGATGAGATGGGCATCAAGACAGTTCCTCACCCTCCCTATTGTCCAGACCTTGCTCCCTGTGGCTTTTGGTTATTCCCCAAGCTCAAGGCTGTGATGAGGGTCGTTGACACGCTCACACAAGAGACGTGGGAGGAGTAGGGAAGACAGAACACCAGAGTTGATTGGCCAAATAAAGAATTTCATGGATAAAGATGTCTATAAAGACGATAAGTGCACAGTTTGATGTCAGTGTGGGAACAGTTTGATGCTAGTGTGAGAACTTTACTAAAACTGCACCGTTTATTCATTTCCCCAGGATTTGACGTCCCCTAAGGACTTTTGGGGTTAAATATGGGGGGGGGGGTGAGGCAAATGCTGAATTTAGTCATTTTTTTTATGCCTCGTTCACCTGTTATATTTAAAAAAAAAAAAAATAAATAAAAAAAATAAATATATATATATATATATATATATAAAAATTCTAGCTCAATGAATACTTTTATTGCATATATAGTCTATTAATAGGACGCGTTCTGATGACCTCGTAGCACTTGCGCCCATTTATCATCGACGATTAACACGACAAGCAGCAAAATTCCACCCCCTTTTTATAGTCTTGGAAGTTCTTTTAGTCTTAAAAAAAAAAGAAAGAAAGTATTTAATTTTTATATTTTTTATCATCCGTTAGAAAACTATTTAGTCAGTAAATCATTTAATCACTCAACTTGCTCTATCGAATTTACTATAGTCCTAATATTAATTTAAGGAATCACCTTTGTTTACATGAAACACCGTTTCGGGGATTTAATAAACAAAACAGTATATTAACCATGGCTGCAGTGTTGATCAAAAACCACCTCCATTAATCACTAGAACAAAAATGGTTACAGATGCTTTATTTAACTGTTTAAATATTTTAGTTTTAGTACTAGGTGGGTGACCAGTTGGGAATTCCAGGTGCTGCTCTTTGCTTATCTTGGGATTGTTTTCAGTTGTCTGGGACTTCTCCTTGCCACTGGACTCAAGCAGTGCCGATTCAGAGGAGGTGTGGTTGGAGATTGTACAACCCTTGCTTCACAATTACATGTACAACTACCACTTACAGGGGATATCCATTGTCTTTCGAGACTTAACAGAGGCGTTTTATCACATTCCTTCGTGCCCTGGACATCCAGACATGTTATGAAGTCGATACAAGAAGTGATACTTTACTCATATGACCGAGAGATTTTTTCTAGAGACAGTTAACCTGCTTCCCTCCTGACTACAACTTGGATGTCTTCAAGTCCAACGTAAACAAATTCCTGATGAACCGCTCCCTTAAGTAGACACTTTAAATATCCACACTAACGTACTGTACTTACAATAACCCTTATCCCTGAGTGGCTTCCGGGCCTTGATAAGTGGTGACCACCTTGTAAAAAATAATATTACATCTAGTTTCCTACTCTTAATTTGGCTAACTTATTCATGTTATAAAAATGTGAGATTCGTTTGTTTCCGAATTCAAAATGGATATATTTTTTATTTTACCAGTTTTGTATTTATAAGATTAGGATTAATCCATTTGACTGCTTATCACCCCCACCATGATTAGTATTTTGTATATTTACATTCTTATTTATTGAAAATTAGATATATATAAAAGTTAAAAAATAGTTAGAGATAGTATATATATATATATATATATATATATATATATATATATATATATATATATATATATATATATATATATATATATATATATATATATATATATTAATCCTTAATTGGAATTCATTTTTTTTTTTTTTTGAGATGAGCATTATATATTAATTTATTTTTATTTCGGACTATTAGTCTCATCTTTATTAGTTGCTGTTGTTGTTTTTTGGATCTTTTTATTTTATTTTAAATAAAAAGATAAAAAAAAACAAAAAAAAACAACTAATAAAGATGAGACTAATAGTCCGAAATAAAAATAAATTAATATATAATGCTCATCTCAAAAAAAAAAAAAAAAAAAAAAAAAAAATGAATTCCAATTAAGGAATAATATATATATATATATACCAATCGGTACGGACCCGACTATGGAAAATCAGATAATAAATAAACGTGGATTTATAAGATCCAAGAATCCAACCTTGATCGCCCCTTCGGGGCCCGTGGTGCAGTTGATAGAGACGTTGAATCTCTACGGTTCCAGATGCGCATTGTCTGAAGATAGCGGTTTCAATCCCACCCAAAGCGTGCCAGAGGTTAATTGGTCAAAATGTGGTGAAACGACAACAACTACGGATGGCAGTGATGACTGAGAATGCAGTTAGGAGATTCGAAGTTCCTATCCGTCGCGGTTACCATATTCCTTTAATATATAAACCACATCGTTGATTATTCAATTATTCAATTATTAAGACCCAACTTATTAAAACGAAAAAAAAAAACAAAAACAAAAAACAAAACACGTTGACCAATGAACACAAAGATTAGATATTTGGGGTTTGTATTACTGTACACATAGATTCGAAAAAGTTGTCAAAAAACAAATATATAACAAATAAATGTTATCAAAGGCAAGATAAGTTACTTTTCTACCTAACTGGATATAATTTTCATGTTTTTAGTCAATGTAACATGTTTATTTAGCCCCAAAAACATACAGTGTTTACCGATGTATTGGAAAATTCAAAATGGCGGCTGACTCTCTCTCGGAGAGGGTAAGTTTGGGAAAAGGTATTATAAATAATAAACAAGACAAAATACTGTTAGAAATTCGCTCAATATATGTTACCGTGACATAAGTTGACATATATTCGGTTGTTTTTTAATAGTATTTTGTCTAGTTTATTATTTATAACATCTTTTCCCAAACTTACTGTGTTAAAGAGACAGTCGGCCGCCATTTTGAATTTTCCAATACATCGGTAAACACTGCATGTTTTTCGAGCTGAATAAACATGTTACATTGAATAAAAACACAAAAAATATATCCAGTTAGGTAGAAAAGTAACTTATCTTGCTTTTGATAACATTTATTTGTTATATATTTGTTTTTTGACAACTTTTTCGAATCTATGTGTACAGTAATACAAACCCGATATTTGAATTGTGCTTCCTCTTTAGAAAGCGGAATTAACTGTTGTTATCCGAGCCTTGCCGAGGGTCGGGGAAAAGGGTTAATGCTGGAGTTCAGCTGTAGAGAGGAAGGGTGCCAGTTTGGGTAACGGACAAAAAAGCAAATAAACAACAAAGACTGGGGTTTATTGCTTCAGTATAACAATAGAAAGAGGAGAAGGTCCTAAACATAAACGTAGATTCCATGAACAGAGCTTCTTTCTTAGAACTGCACGCCTGTGGAATTGTCTTCCGTTTTCCTGCTTTCCGGCTGACTACAATATGGTTGTCTTTAAGTCTAACGTAAATAAGTTCTTGATGAGCCGTTCCATACAAGTTATCAAATTTACCAAATTTTCATTACTAATGATTACTATATTGTCCAATTTCTAATGTACACTCTTTAACCCTTATCCTTGAGTGGCCTCTTGGCCTTGATAATGTGGTGATGCCTATGTAAAAAAAAAAAAAAAAAAGGTCAGAGGAATCAACAAAAAGAAACTGAACGATATTGGTGGTGGTGGGTCGTTAAACGAAGAAAAACGAAGAAATAATAGACAAACTATGGTGGTGACGGCATGAAAACGAACGCGTTAAAAGAAAATTACAAAGAAAAGAAAGAATTAAAGAGAAAATTTAGAAAGTGAAAACTGGGTTTGTATTACTGTACACATAGATTCGAAAAAGTTGTCAAAAAACAAATATATAACAAATAAATGTTATCAAAGGTAAGATAAGTTACCTTTTTTTACCAAACTGGATATAGTTTTCGTGTTTTTATTCAATGTAACATATTTATTCAGCTCGAAAAACATACAGTGTTTACCGATATATTGGAAAATTCAAGATGGCGTCTGATTCTCTCTTTAACACGGTAAGTTTGGGAAAAGGTGTTATAAATAAAAACCCAGATAAAATACTGTTAAAAACTCGCTCAATATATGTTACCGTGACATAGGTTGACATATATTCGACGGGTTTTTAATAGTATTTTGTCTAGTTTATTATTTATAACACCTTTTCCCAAACTTACCGTGTTAAAGAGAGAATCAGACGCCATCTTGAATTTTCCAATACATCGGTAAACACTGTATGTTTTTCGAGCTGAATAAGCATGTTACATTGAATAAAAACACGAAAAATATATCCAGTTTGGTAGAAAAGTAACTTATCTTGCCTTTGATAACATTTATTTGTTATATATTTGTTTTTTGACAACTTTTTCGAATCTATGTGTACAGTAATACAAACCCTGAAAAGTTAATATAAATTAATTAAATGGCATTTATGTTTGATTAGGATTAATCCATTTGACTATTTATCACCCCCACTATGATTAGTATTTTGTATATTTACATTCTTATTTATTGAAAATTAGAAATATATAAAAGTTAAAAAATATTTAGAGATAGTTTTCGATTTCCTGGTTAATTCTAAACGATTCAAAAGCATCAGGATAACGAACAAATGCTTTATTTAACTGTTTAAATATTTTAGTTTTATTCCCATCCTTATTACTAAGCTAGAAACTTGGAGTATAAAATACTAATATATAACAAACCCGGCAAGTAGCTAAATCCCACCCCTTCACAGTAGAGATCCCTAGATGCAAGAGAGCCTCCTACTTCAGTAGTTTCTTCCCCAGAACAGCTAGACTTTGGAATTCCCTTCCGAGTCCCTGCTTCCCCGACATGCAGAAGTTCAAGTGTAACGTGAACCGACATCTTTCCATCTTTCTGCCCAACTCCCTACGTAGTACCTCTGATGCTTATGTCCCTGATAATAGCCCTCTACAACAAAGTGGCAATGTGCCTTGTTTGGGGTGAAAATGTAATAAATATAAAATGTGTATATATATATATATATATATATATATATATATATATATATATATATATATACACACACATATATACACATACATACACAAATATACACACATACACAAATATACACACATACACAAATATATACACACATACACAAATATATACACATATACAAATGTATACACAAATACAAATGTATACACAAATACAAATATAAATACATATACAAATATACGCACAAATACAAATATACACACAAATTCATATATACACATAAAGTTATGAAAATATGGCAATTAAGCTACACAGAATATTCCGCGTTTCATTCCCGTGAGAACACAGTACTTTATCTTAGCGAAAAATATTCTAATTTTAAACTTTTAAATTGTAACTATTATACTTCGGAATTCCCTTCCCCCGACTACCAACCTGCAGAGGTTTTAAATTTTACGTGAATTGACACTTCGCTGCTCAACTCCCTACAGTCCTTTGTTAGACACGATCCCAAACAGTGGCTCCATATGTTCAAAATGGAAATATGCGTTGTTTGGGAGGGGGTGGGTATAAGTGAGTTTAAGAAAAATGAATCAAGTATTTGATGTACCTATTTACTATGCCTCCCCACGGGACAGAGTTAGACACCAGGGTCGTTTTTTAACGTGGAGAAAAGGTACAAAAATAAAAATTGCCTCGGTCGTGAAGGATTTCTCCTCCACCGAAAGAGAACAAGAAATAGAAGTGCAGCATCTGAAGAACAGATACTACACTTTGATCTTTTGATTTATTTAATTGCTTCCCCACTGAGCAAATTAGGCAGGAGGCCGTTTTTTAATGTGGAGATAGGGGGAAGGGGGAGGGAAAGAGGGGATCCAGCTCCCGAGAGGAGGGAAGTGGGAGCTGGATTAGAAACTGTTGGTATGAAGGGTTTCCCCTTCAGTGACCAAGGTCAGATATGTGGGGTTACCCCCACATATGGTCTTTGCTAGTCATAGCTAGTCTGTGCTAGTCATAGCTTTGCAGCATCTGCCGGAACAGATGGTATTTATTTGCTCCCCCACCGAGCAAATTAGGCACAAGGCCGATTTTTAAAGTGAGGAGTGAAGGGGAAATGGGGACCAACTCCCCGGGGAGTAGGGGAGCTGGATAGAGACAATTGGTATGAAGGGTTGCCCCTACATTGACCAAGGTCTTATATGTGGAGTTGCCCCCACATATGGTCTTTGCTTGCAGTATCTGCAGAACAGATGGTATTTATTTGCTCCCCCACCGAGCAAATTAGGCACAAGGCCGATTTTTAATGTGAGGAGTGAAGGGAGGGGGAAGGGAAAAAGGGGACCAGCTCCCGAGAGGTGGGAAATGGGAGCTGGTTAAAGGTCAGGCATGTGGGGTTGCCCCCACATCTGGTCTTTGCTAGTCAGAGCTGGTCTTTGCTCGTCATAGCTTGCAGTATCTGTCGGAACAGATGCTACACTTTGATCTTGTTTATATATTTTATTGCTTTTTAAAAATTTTGAAAATACAATTAAGTAAAAAACAAAAGATTTTCAAACAACAAAATTAGGCACAAGGCCCTACAAGAAATTGGGGAGGGGAAGGGTTCAGGGTCTTTGTGACTAAAGTGATTAAAAAGTAATAAATGTAGACTTTGGAGTCTTACTCTTGACTGGCAACATTTACCAAAATACCTCATTCACTCTATGGATCTTAAACTAACTAATAAATCCCCAGCGTTTAAGAATCAAAACCATATTTACAATTAATAAACAGTTGTCTGTGTGTTTGTGTATGCATTTTTTTTTTTTTAATATTAATTTTGTGTGTGTGTGTGCATGTGTGAAAAAATAAAGTTCAGTTTCATTGGTAAATAAAAAAGTTTTTAAATTAGGAAAATGATTGCTCGTGGAGAGGGAAAAACTAATTAAAAGTGTTCATATGAAAAACAAAAAATAAATCCTACTGGGTTGTTAGTGAGACCCCCCCCTGTACTAATCTAGGTGACTAGACCCCCCACTGTTTTCCGGGGAACCAAAAACAAGCAGGGCGATCCCTAATTGGGGATTGGGGAAAATATCTTAATGGCAGTGGGAGAAAACAAAGCAACGGGTGGAGGGGGGGTTGGAAGGTGACCTCTGAGTAGGGGAGTGACCGGGGATGTTGAAAAAGCAAGGATGTGGCACAAAGGGGATGGGCAGACTCAGAGGTTCTCTAGTACCAAAAAATAAAATCAGGAACAGGATCTCATTTATACCACCAGTCAAGAGTCTTCTTAAGTTTTTCTTAGCTAGAACCTAAGCGGGATGGGTTCCGAAGGCCCCAGCACCGCCCGTGCCATGCTTAAGGAGGGAACACGTATTGAAACTTGGCTCCTCGACGGATGCACAAACTAGTGCTGTGCACCCACCTCTTGTCAAATTCCACTCTAGGCAACCTCCTCCGATCGCATCTGATCTTTACTTTAAGCAGATGTTTAAAGTAAACGATCAGATCCCGATCCGGAACAGATGTCCCTTCGCAGACCAACTTGAGGCGCATGATCCAAATCACCATGCGCGCTACTGCCAGGATCGCCAGGATAACCATTCTTTCCTCCCTGGGGAACGGCGGCTCCATGTTGTACACAAAAAAACCTTCGTCGAGATCGAGCGGACATTCGGCATTGATGCGAGCCGTTACCCCCTCGACGTACTCCAATAAGGACTGGATCCGGCTGCAACTAAAAAACGCGTGCCCGATCGTTTCGGGCTCGCGTTCGTCACAGCGCGGACAGAAGCCGCTTGTATTTTCTTTATACCGGCAGAGTTCGTCGAGAAGGGGCAGCGCGTTATGGACCAGTCGCTAGGTAAGGGAAAATTCCGAGTTGTTCAGAATCTCCCGTCCCGGCGCCCAACTCCAATGAGAACGGACAACCTCCATCGACCATCCCATCCGCCTACAAAGTGGATCCTTCGCGGTCCCCTCCACTAGCTCCTGATATAGTTTCTTTCTTGGCTGATCGAGGACACTGGTCCCCGGCAAAGCTCTAAGAGCGGTCCGGCATTCGGAGAAGAACTTAGACTCCCCCCTTGGCCTATGACGACCTTCTACCGAGGGGTTGGGTTTGAGATTGGGTAACGAGTTCTCAACCACAGGGACCCAAGGAGCGTCTTCTTCAAGTGAACGACCCAGGAAAGCCAATCTCTCGGCATTTCTATGACACAAGAGACTAGGCTGACCCATGCCTCCCTCGCTCGGCCTCTGGACACAGACCTCTCTGCAGACATAATGCTTACCATCGTTCCACAATAGTGAATCGAGGCACCCTTGCAAGCAGGTTAGTCTTTCTGCAGGGAGAGGAAGTACAGACAATCGGTAAAGGATGAGCGGAAAGACGTATGTAGCACACGCCTCCGCCCGACCCTTCAAGGACAATTTCCTTCCAATCCAAGTCTTCACTGACGATTTGACCTTGCCATATACTTCTGACCAATTCTTTTCCAGCTGAAGTCCCGGTCCAAACCAGACACCGAGAATACGGACCGGTCCATCGGTCCAGCTGAAAATACCTGGAAGCGAGTTTACCTGGTCCAGGCCCCCAACCGCAGGCCGACAGACTTGCTGCGGTTGAACATGGCCCCTGTGACTTCTTCGTATCGAGCGAGCGCCTCGACCACCGCTTGAACGTCCGTGTGGCAAGACACAAACACGGTGACGTCATCAGCGAACGCGGAAACCCTGGCTCGTGTGCCTCCAGGGAGGGCTATTCCGCGCAGGACTGGTGTAGCCGCCTCGTCCCTTAACTTGCGAAGGAGGGGTTCCAACGCCAGGATGTACAACAGAGGCGACAGCGGACAACCCTGATGCACCGACCGAGAGACAGCGAATGACTCCGACAGCTTACCGTTGATCTGCACCGCTACCGTCGGCCTATCATACAGGACAAAGATCCATTTGCGGAAGTCCGGATTAAATCCGGCGGCCTCTAGCACAGCTCCCAGGAACCGATGGTCGACCCTATCGAATGCCTTGGACTGATCTAAACTGATCAGCACGGCTTCGGCGTTGTCTTCTGTCCCCTCTATGATCGAGCGTATCAAATGCAAATTGTCTTGAATCGATCTCCCCTTCAAAGCATAAGTCTGGTCCGGTTCGATCAAGTCAGTCATGACAACCTGTAAATGATTCGCAAGAATCTTTGCCAAAATCTTTAACTCTGTGTTTAGCAGAGTCAAGGGCCTAAAGTCGTCAAAATTTTCCACCCCACCATGCCGTTGACCTTTCCTCAGCAATGTGATCACTCCCTTGGTCACCTGTCCAGGGATGGAACCCTGAGCAAACCAATGGTTGAACATATCCTTCAGAATAGGGACCAACATGGGCGACAGCCTCAAGTAGAATTCGTAGGGTAAACCATCAAGCCCCGGAGATTTGTTGTAGCCGACCTGCTTCAACGCAGTAATGACCTCATGTTCAGTAACAAGACCATCACAGCTAGCCGCCCGAGCCGCCATGAGGCGGGGCGAGTCAGCCAAATAGCTGCCAAACTCCTCGTCCCTGAGTCCGGGTAGTTGGGTGAAGCGCTCCGATAGATGCTCCCGAAACCCCTCGCAGATCTCCCGAGTCAAAACTAGGGCGTGTCCTTCCAAGTTATGTACTTTACGAATGTACCCGTCCGAATCGCGCCTTAAAGCAGCCTTACGCTCAACAGTGTCAACATTCACAGCCTCGTTGGAAACTTTCATTAATCTAGCCCTAACTACTTGACCTTCATACCGCTCGCTAGCCAAGCGGCTGAGGTCTTGTTTAGCTAGTGCTACCTCTAGGGGATCCCCCTCTCCACCGCCCGGGTCAGCTTATCCTCTAAGCGCTTCTTTGCCTTAGCCTTATCTAACGCGAGGCGTTGGCTGTATTGGACAGAGAAGCGCCTAATTTTGGCCTTAAGACTAACCCACCACTTACTCCCTGTAACCGCCCCCACTAAAGCCCGCTGAATTAATTCTGTAACCTTCAACCGGTAGTCCTCCAACTCCAACAAGGTGCTGTTGAACTTCCAGTATCCAGCTAGTTTAGGCCTAGCACTTAAGTTCAAACGGGCCATAACAAGTTTATGGTCCGAGTGTCCTAACAAGTGGAACGTGGGGCACGATAGAAAGTCTACGTCGCCTCTTCTAACTAACATCCGATCCAAGTAAGTACTCGGATGGGACGGCGTTACAGGATGCCACGTCCACATCTCCCGCCCCGGATGATCCAGACGGAATCTGTCGACGAGATCGCACAAGGCCATCAGGTCGAACAGAGTGCTGTCACACCGCACCGACCCACTAATCCCCCCGACCTTATCTATTTTGGGATCAAGGATTGCATTCCAATCACCCATTAAAACTAACCGTTCCGGATCCACTAAGAAGCCCTCCAACCGTCGAAAAAAGGATGCCCTCTCTACAGCAGAATTGGGAGCATAAACAGCAACAATCCGAAAAACACTACTATTAACGGCAACATCAACAACAACTAGCCGCCCGTCCTCGCTTGCGTGAACAACATTCACCGACGCTGACAGGGTGCGACTCACTAGCAAGGAGATTCCACGACTATAAGTATTGCCATATGCTGAGTAAACATCGTAATCGTTCACCAGCACCTGACAATCCTCGTCACAAATAAAGTGGGTCTCCTGGATAGCGGCAATATCTACCTTGAGGGACACCAAGTCTCTCACAACGCGCGAGGCCTTGCTTCGACACCTGATGCCCCTCACATTCAATGTAGCCAAGTTCAAAGCCATGTTCACTTACCTTATTCAGTGTCACAGACGGGTCTGAAATCCTTGGCAGTGAGGACGTGGCAGGCCTGGCCAAGGCTGCCGGTAAGTAAGTCTGCTGAGGGTACTCCATCCTTGGCCACACCTCCCACGTCCAGGGGGAAGGTTAGTTTAAGTGCCCTGTAGAATGAGGGGTGTATGTACACAGGGACTCTGCCCTCGCATTTGAAAAAGAAATTGTTCAATGAAGGATGGTCCCTGTCCACCAGCTGCTGGCCCGGGATCGCATCCTTCGCTGCTTTGATCATGGCCCAGAGGCCTTGTGTTCTGGCATCCTTGTTGATCCTTACAAAGGTGGTCAACATCGGAGCGTCTTTAAACTTAGTTGGGTCCGCCACGCTGTCACCGTCCACGTAGGCGAGACCCCTCAACTTGTTATACCGGACCTTTTGCTGTCCTTTGAGGTCCGGTATTGTTTGGTGCGGGTCCAGTTCGCAAATTCTACCTCCTGGCAGAAAAGGTAGTTTTTTGGTCCGTTCCGTGCGAACCGCCATTGTTCGGGAAGGGGGGGCTTTTAGGTTGGGGGAGAGGGGAGGGGGGTGGAGTGGGGGTAGTTGTAACAGTTCCTTCCTGGGGTGGTTTATCACAGGGTGGGGGTGGTGAAGGGTTTCTGGGGGCTTTGGGGAGATCTGGGGAGGAGGATGGTTGCTCGGACTGCTGAGGTAGTGGGGTGACAGGGGACTCAACTTGCGGGACTGTTGCCGTGTCTTTCTCAGTAGGGGTATGGGGGTCGGCGCGTGTCTTCCTGCTCTTCCTCCTTCTGGCCCTCCTGATTTCTGTGGCGCTCAGTTTGGCCGGAGCTGCCGTTGCCTCCTCTTCCTCAGACACTACCTCCTCCTCAGACTCTTGTAATTTCCTCTTGTTTGAGGAGGGGGGTGCCTGTGTCTCCATGGCCTCTTGTTTTTCGGGTTGGTCTCTGGTCACCGTCTGTGGGGATGACTGTTGGGGGATCTTCCCTTTTTTGGTGACCGTCACCCAGCCCGTTAGTGCTTCTGGGAGGCTTGTGGTCGGAGTGGGAGCGGAGGCTTTGACTGGTGCCGCTTCTTTTCCGGTTGTCTTGGGCGGGTTTCTAGTCTTTTTGGGGCAGTCTTTTGCCATGTGCCCCTGTTGTTGGCGTTGCCAGCAGTGGGGCTTTCTCCCTTCCACTATTAGGGAGAGGGTCCAGTCCCCGAACCTCAGTGTCGCCGGGATTCCAAAGAAGCCGGCCTTGTCCAGGACCATCTGAATCTTGTAGTCCCCGGTCATTATGTTCTTTTGACCGCGGACTGGAGTTACTTCCTCGATGTCCCCGTACTGGCTGAGGACGGCTCCCAGTTGGTTTGCTTCCATGTAACAAGGGACGTTCAAGGCGGAGACGTTTGCCCTTCTTCTGTTCAGGTACACCAGCTGCAGCTTGATGTTCCTGCTCTGGTGTACGGTCCTGGACAGTTTGTCGGCGGCTTCTGGCGTGGGGAGCAGCACATCCCACTGTGCGTAGCTCCGTCTGCAGACGTAACTGGCTGGGATGTTCTGCTCCAGCAGGAGTTTCAACATGGTGTCTTTGTTGACACCCGTCAGACCCCTCGTCTTTGTGTCTGACGTGATGAAGGAGAGGACTCTCTTCTCCAAGCCTTCGACCTGACCCGGGAGGGGTTTGATTGTGTTCCCCTCCGTGTAATCTTTGTACTTGGAGTCAAAGAGCTTCTTGTAGTCCTCCGGCTTCATTTTGTTGGGTTGTTCTTTTGGGCCCCATGCTGATCCTCCCTCCGGTTGGGTGTCTGCAGGTCTGGGGACAGGAGTTGTAGGTGAGACCGTTGGCTGCTCCGTGACCGTTATTATCCTTGCAGTTCCTGGGGTTTGACCTTTACCAGTCAGAGTTGGCCAGTCCGCATTTGTCATCGCGTGCTGGCTTTCCCTGCTTTCCGGGTCGTTCCCCTTCTTCTTCTTTTTCTGCTGGGTGGCATTCTCTTTCGGGGATGCAGGTGCCTCCCCTCCTGGGGATGTGTTCCCAGCAGCGGTTTTAGCAGTTGTAGAGGTGGGGGGGGGTGACGCTGCTCCCAGCTTGCGTTTGTTGGAACTGGTTGCTGCGTCTACCTCCACCCTGGTTTCCTTCATCCCTTCATTGCCCTCTTGGGGAGTGCTGAGGGTTGGGATCTTCATCTCCTTTTCAAACAGCGCTTTTAGAGAGGCTAGGGTTGCGTTAACTAGCTCCTCTGTCTCTTCGGTTGCGCTGTTTCCTTCCATTTCTCCAGCTGAAGGGGAGTTGCCCTCTTGGGGAGCCGGTGGCACTGGTCTAGCAGACCCGTCCACTTTTTGGGGGACTTGGGATGCTGTAGGAGCAGGTTCCGTTGCGTTGTCCCCTGTCGGCAGTCCGGCTGCTGCATTATTCGACGGGCTGCCCTCGTGGGGAGCAGCAGTTGCAGGTGGTTTCCGGGGGGTCGCCGCGGGCTGCGGCCCTACCCCTTTATCAGTAGTCAAGGTCGCCGCGCGCAGGGGCCCTACCTTGCTTTTTGGCACCGTCTCGCTGGGAGATGCATCAGCTTCCTCACATGGGGAGTCGTCTGCAGGGGTAATGCTGCGCATTTGGGGTGACGTACCCCTCCTGCCTGGCATCGTGGCGGTTGCACTGGCCGCTGACGCGGACCAAAGTGTAGTGGGGAGAAAAGAAAACCCAGGGGAATGGAGGGGGAGGAGTGGACTTTGAAGAAATTAGAGTTTTTGACGGGGATGTCGGGTTAGCAGCTCAGGTCCCCCCGCGAGGGGGGAGAGCTTGTCCCGAAGGCCAAGAAAGTCAACGTTATAATACAAGGAGACGATTCTAAGATGGCGGCGGTAGAACTCTTCATCGTTTGAAACCACTTTTGTTCAATGAAAAACTCCAGTTTATAAATTGGGTTAGGATTTAATGAAGCATTTTATATTTAAAAAAAAGACGGGTGGGGGAGAGGAAAATTCTTGAGATCCGCCGAAATATGCGTTATTTTGGAGCAGGGTGGGTGGTGAAAATACAATTAAAAAAAAAAGAAAAAAAGAAACCTTTGATGTTTAAAAGAGCAAACGTTATTTGCTTGAATCGTTACTGAGTTTGTATATACCAATCGTGTAAAAAGTTGTATATTTAAAAAGTTGTTATATAAATTATTTATTTTTTTAACAATTCCTGCTCAATGAATGCTTTTTAGGGGAGTGAGAGTTCAAAGTATATATATATATATATATATATATATATATATATATATATATATAATAATGATGTGTTTCCTTTTTTAAAATTAAATATGTTTTTAACTCTTTTTCAAGATGTCTTAACATGTTTTATTAATCATTTGTTCATATATATATATATATATATATATATATATATATATATATATATATATATATATATATATATATATATGTATGTATGTGTGTGTGTGTTTGTAACAGTAAACCATTTGATGTAATTTAAAAGTCAACGATTAAATATAGAAACTCGTTAATTTTTTTTAAATTACATTTTCACCCCAAACAAGGCACTATGTAGGGATTTGGGCAGCAAGATGTCGGTTCACGTTGCACTTGAACTTCTGCATGTCAGTACAGTTAGGGAAGCAGGATCCTGGAATGGAATTCCGGAGTCTAGCGGTTCTGGGGAAGAAACTACTGAAGTAGAAAGATCTTTTACATCTAGGGATCTCTACTGTGTGGGGGTGGGATTTAGCTGCCTGTCGGGTCTGTCGAGGGTGTTTACGTCTTGGGGGCACAAGTGTCTGCAGTTCGTCAGAGCATTCACCATTAAAATACTTGTAGAACAAGCAGAGGGATGCAACGTTTCGTCGATGGGACAGAGGCTGAAGCTTAGATGCCAGTTCATGGCCTATCAGATTGGCGACTCTTTTTTGAACCTTGTCTAGGAGCGAGAGACTAGTAGTAGACGCACCAGCCCAGATGTGACAACAATACTCCATACATGGGCGAATGGTGGCTTTATAGAGGTATAGGATACTTTCAGGCGTCAGTAGTTTTCTAGCACGGTAGAGAGAGCCTACCTTTTTTGCAGCGGCCCTGGCAATGTTTTCAATATAGTTGTTCCAGCTCATGTTTCCTGTGAACGTTAGGCCAAGCAGTTTGAAAGATGTACTCTCAGACAGGGAGTCACTGGCCATTGCTATTGGTGGCAGAGAAGGTTTCTTGTAGTTATTGAAGGAAACCAGTTTAGTCTTGGCAGCATTGTAATGTGACCATCCATTTATGTCCCCATTCCACTACAGATTGGAGGTCATCCTCTAGTGTTTTTGCCATTTCTTTAGATATGTGTTCATTTGTTTTCCTGTCATGCATGTTATAGAGTGTAGTGTCATCAGCATATATACCCATCTCAGAGGCAGTTTTGTTGGGGAGGTCATTAATAAATATCAGGAACAATAGAAGTCCAAAAATAGACCCCTGAGGCACTCCTGCATTTATATCACACTGTTTAGATGTTCGACCGTCGAGGACAACCTGGATTTTTCTATTATCTAAGAAGGATTCAATTATGCTAAGTATTCTACCAGTGATACCGTATGATTTAATTTTCCTGAGGAGACCCTTGTGCCATACCCTGTCAAAAGCTAATATATGGCGTTCGGATTAATAAAATTAAGCATTTGATGCAGTTCAAAAATATAGAGACAATCGTTTAAAAATTGGGTTAAGATAAAAAAAAAAAAACTAAAAAAAAAAAACAAACCCAAAAATCATTTCATGCAGTTTAATGGAATCTTCATTTCTATGGCAATTGCTGTAGACATCTCAAAGGCATTTGATGGTGCTAGCATAAAGGTCTACTTCAACTAGAGCATTTGATGTAATTTAGAGTCAACGTTATAATAAAGGGAGGCAATCGATTCTTTTTTTTTTAACAAGATGATCACCATTATCAAGGCCCGGAAGCCACTCAGAGATAAGGGTTATTGCATGTACAGTACGTTAGTGTGGAGATTTAATAAAGTGTCTACTTAAGGGGGCGGTTCATCAGGTATTTATTTACGTTGGACTTGAAGACATCCAGTCAGGTGGGAAGCAGGCAGACGGAACAGAGTTCCACAGGCGTGCACTTCTAAGAAAGAAGCTTTGTTCATGGAATCTACGTTTTGATTTAGGCGCAGATAAAGAGTGGGGAAAATTAATGACAGTGGTTTCAGCTAGACGGGTGTTTCTCGTGAAAAATTGGCGAGGGGGGGGAGGAGAGATTGGAGCTCAAACGAGCACCTGCCATGGAAATAACGATAAAACAAAGATAGTCTTGCAACGTCTCTTCTGTGGGAGAGAGGTTGCAGGGTAGAGAAAAGGGCATCCCCCACTAAGCCACGAAGTCTATTTTGTACTCTGTCAAGGCAGGATAGGCTGTTTTTAGCAGCTCCTGCCCAGATATGGCAGCAGTATTCCATCCTTGGAGTACTTGCCTTTTATATAGATAGAGAATTGCATCAGTAGTGAGATATCTTCTGGAGCGGTAGAAGGATCCCACCATCTTTCCAGCGACCTTGGCAACAGACTTGATGTACGTGTTCCATTTCAGATCAGGAGTGAAGGTCAAGCCCAGAAGCTTGTCAAAACATGGGGCTTCCCCTAGACGAGAGCCATCCATTTCAATTGATGCCATATGGGGATTAGAGCGTTGATTATGTTGGTCGCGTTCAATGCTGCCAAGACTAAACGAGTTTCATTCAATAATTACAAGAAACCCTCTCTACCACCTATAGCAATGGCCAACGACTCTTTATCTGAGAGTACATCTTTCAAACTCCTTGGCCTAACGTTCACAGGAAACATGAGTTGGAACAATTACATTGAAGGCATTGCCAGGGCCGCTGCAAGGAAGGTGGCCTCTCTCTACCATGCTAGAAAACTACTAACACCTGAATGTATCCTGTATCTCTATAAGGCCACCATTTGCCCATGTATGGAGTATTGCTGTCACATCTGGGCTGGTGCATCTGCTACTAGTCTCTCGCTCCTTGACAAGGTTCAAAAGAGAGTCGCAAACCTGATAGGCCCTGAACTAGCATCTAAGCTTCAGCCTGTGTCTCATCGACGAAATGTTGCATCCCTCTGCCTTTTCTACAAGTATTTTAGTGGTGAATGCTCTGACGAACTGCAATCACTTGTGCCTCCACGATGCGAGCACCCTCGACAAACCCGACAGGCTGCTAAATCCCACCCCCACACTGTAGAGATCCCTAGATGTAAAAGATCTTTTTACTCCAATAGTTTCTTCCCCAGAACCGCTAGACTCTGGAATTCCATTTCAGGTCCCTGCTTCTAAACTCCAGTTTATAAATTGGGTTAGGATTTAAAAATAAAGCTTTTTTATTTTTTTTTTAATAAGAACAGGTTGGAGTGGGGAAAAATTCTTCAGTTCCGCCGAAATATTTGGGAAATAGGGGTGAAAATGTAATTAAAAAAAAAAAAAAAGGAAAAAAGAAACCTTTTATATTTAAATTAAAAGAGCAAACGTCAACGTTATTTACTTAACTCGTTACTCAGTTTGTATATACCAATCGTGTAAAGAGTTGTTATATAAATAAAAAAATAAAAAATTGAAACAATCCCTGCTCAATGAATGCTTTTTTTAAGCGGGGGGTGGGGTCCAAAGTGAATATATATATATATATATATATATATATATATATATATATATATATAATAACAGTAAAGCATTCGATGTAGTTTACAAGTCGACGATTAAATAGAGAAACTCTGGTCCTGGATATGACCTTAAACTATATCCGATGGCGAGGCCCCAGCTTGTTGGCTTTGGGGAGGGTGGAGCCATCCTTTAATTGCCATTGCTTCTAGGTGACCCGGAGTGGTAGTACCTGTTAGTGTCCTATGGGTTAAATGTAGGCACCGCCAAAAATGGCCGCAAAATCAAGTTCTTGTTGTTTTTTAAAACGAAATTACATTTATTAAAATCCATTATTTCTGAGTAACTTTTTTTTTCCAGAAAGATAAAACCCTGAATTTTATCATATAGAAAACAGAATAATGTAAAACTTTTTCTACTATTTTTAATTAAATTTTAAATGTTAAATTTTCCCCAAAAGTTAACAATTAACATTTTTTATCTTGCACAAAAAACGTATATAAATATTAAAAAAAAAAAAGGTTTTTGAAATAATTAATTCATTTATTTATTGTCTAAGATTTAGGATGATTTTCTAAGAAAATATGCAAAAATATTATAATATAAGTACCTGAATTTCAAATAATTCCACTTATTCATATATGTAACCAGTTATTTCGCGTCTAGATCGACACTGTTTACGTTTGCGTTTGATAAGAAACAAACTATGGAAGACCAAACAGGCCAAAAAAACTTATTTTTCAGTGACGAAAATTTCAATGTATTATTAAGCTGAGGCTGGCCAGTACCAGATGGGTGACCATTTGTATGCGTTTGGTTTTTAATGTGTATGTGTGTGGGGGCCAGGCTCCCCAAAATGGGGGGGGGGCAATTTAAAGCAGAATAAAAAAAAAATATTTCAGCGCGTTTGGTCCACCGTAGTCAAAAGGCGGCAAACGTTTTCAAACGGGATAAAAAAAAAATGATGCTATTTTTAACACAAAGGGCACAATATTTATCGAATTTTTTTTTTTTGGTATCGATTATTCAAAGCATGCCCTGTTTAATAATGGTCATGCATTATTCGGCTCGCTAAAAAAAAATTGTTAATTTATTTATCAAAAATTTTAAAATAGCTTTTTTCGTATAAATATTAAAATTTTTTTTTTTGTTTTGCTTAACTTAAATTAATTATTTTACTTAACATATTCACCGAATTTCACACTTCAAAACTCAAAAGCGGGATAATTAAACACAATCGAAGTTCTGATATTCAGACGTCAAAATAAGGTATGCAAACAATTTTTTTTTAATCTATAATTCTGTCCCTTACAACAACACAATATGTTTTGATCAGTTTCAGATGATTATTTTAAGCATATTTGTTCCCACTTCAAAACAAGGGGGGTTGTAAGCAAAAAAAAAATATATATATATAAATATCGTTTATGAAAAATAAGTACACCGTTATAAAGTTTATTCTTCTCTTAATAATCGCTGAAAATTTCGTATTGATCGGATAATTATCTGATTTTTGGTAGATTTTTAAAAAGACGGTCCGTCAAAAAGTACTGACCTGCCCCCCCCTCCCAGTTTTGGCGGTGCCTACTAAAATGGAAACGAACTTGGAAAAAACAACAACAAAAAACAAAAAAAACAAACAAACAATTCTATTAAAAACTCGTCAAAATTACTGGATTCGGCATTAAATTACCCCAAAAGGGTTGATATGCCGTAAAACAAAACCAACCAACCCAAGAGAGGCTTGTTTATAAATGGAGTTAGGATTAATAAATAAATAAAATAAAGCATTTGATGTCGTTTAAGAGAGTCAACGTCATAATATATAGAGACAATCGTTTAAAAATTGGGTTAGGATAAAAAAAAAAAAAAATTAAAAAAGCATTCGATGCAGTTTAAAAGCGTCAGCGTTATAACAAAGAGAGACGCGATTCTTTTTTTTTTAACACAGTGGTCACCACTTATCAAGGCCCGGAAGCCACTCAGGGATAAGGGTTATTGCAAGTACAGTACGTTAGTGTGAAGATTTGATGAAGTGTTTACTTAACGGGGCGGTTCATTAGGAATTTGTTAACACATCCAAGTTGTAGTCAGGTGGGAAGCAGGCAGACGGAACAGAGTTCCACAGGCGTGCAGTTCTTTGTTCATGGAATCCACGTTTTGATTTAGGCACAGATAAAGAGTGGGGGAAATTTTTCCACAGTGGATTCAGCTAGACGGGTGTTTTTCGTGAAAGATTGGCGAGGGGGACCAGAGATTGAAGTTCAGACGAGCACCTGCCATGGAAATAACGATAAAAAACTAAGATGGCGCCGGTAGAACTCTTCATAGTTTGGAAACAACCAACCAACCATAGAGATGCTTGTTTATAAATGGAGTTAGGATTAATAAATAAATGAAATAAAATAAAACATTTGATGTAGTTTAAGATAGTCAACGTCATAAAATATAGAGACAATCGTTTAAAAATTGGATTAGGGTTAGGGTTAGGGCCAATCGTTTCAAAATTGGGTTCGGATTAAACAAAAAAGAGAGTCAACATTATAACAAATAGTTACACTCGGTTCTAAGATGGCGCCGGTAGAACTCTTCATCGTTTGGAAATACTTTTGTTCAATGATGAAACGCACAAAATTCAATTTAATTTCATAAGAGTCAACGTTAGACTATATAGAGACACTCGAAATTAAAAAGATGGTGGTAGAAGTACGAGTCGTTTAAAAACACTCTTGTGCAGGAAAAACACTCTATACCGCCCGTGGGAAATGTCGAGCAGATGTGCGGAGTAGCGGTATAAGGTAGATATAAGTTCGAGCACAACCTACAACGCAGTCGGTGCCGATCGACGAGAACAAATTGTGACTGATCGGGAGCTCGCTGGCTTGATCTGGGGTCTCTTTCCAAGACCTGATACTCTTCGAAGTTTGTGGAATAGACGGGCGCATACCTATTCGAGCCGAAACTAAAAAATGAGCTTGGGTTATCCTGCAACTGGCTGAGTTGTAAGTAGTACGTTGTCCCGTAAATTTCGGGGCATATATGCCAAATTATATCTATGGGGTCGCAGAACATTTTACAATATTGACACTGAGGCATTATTATTTATTTTATTTTTTTTTTTTAGTAAAGTATGGTATAGAAGTCCCAAAATCTTTAAATATTTGTTTTAGTATTCTTCGGTGAAAATTTGCGTTCGGATTAAAAACATCCGAAATTAAAAAGGTTTTAATATTTAAAAATATTTTATATGAATTAAAATCCAAGCTCAATGAACAGTCGAGTTCCAGAGCATATATATCGCACCAGTATACGAGATTGGTAATATCAAAGTATTAGAGTCCTTGCTTGTTGTCTACGTCATAGGAAATAGTCAATGTTTAAATTGGCGACCTCATTCAATTACGTTTGGCGATTCAATTTTCTTAAATTGAAAAAAAAAAGTCGGGTATAGAAATCCAAAATATTTAAATATGTGTTTTAGTATTTTTCGGTGAAAATTTGCGTTCGGATTAAAAACATCCGAAATTAAAAAGGTTTTAATATTTCAAAATATTTTATATGAATTAAAATCCAAGCTCAATGAACAGTCGAGTTCCAGAGCATATATATCGCACCAATATATGGAGATTTGTGATATCAAATTAGAGACATTGTTGACATAGTCGATGTTCATTAAGTTGGCGACCCCATTCAATTACGTTTGACGATTCCATTTTTTTGTGTGTGTGTAGTAGTGAGTCGAACAATCTTTGATATTTTTTGTACTTTCACATTAAATCTTTTTTTTTTTTTTTTCAAAGTTCTTAATTTGCTCCCGTGTCTGGTTTCCAAGTACTTTAATAGGACGCGTTCTGATGACCTCGTAGCACTTGCGCCCATTTATCATCGACGATTAACAGTCTACAAATATAGCACTGCCAGAGCCCAGTGAAACCTTACCACCTTGCACACACCTGTCCTGTTCGGAGTGGGTCAGTCTGAATAGGGCAAGGGCAAAAGTTGCAAAAACTGGCGACAATCTCCTCATGTGGGGTTACTCTACAACTGCTGAATGTCCCTGTGGTGCCCAAGTTCAGACCATCGAGCACATTTTAACATCTTGCCCACTGGGGCCCAACTGCATGGATGAAGACCTCAGTGTTGGTAATGGAACCGCACGCCGCTGGTTGAAGAGATGGAGCGACAAGATATGAATGAACGCGACAAGCAGCAAAATTCCACCCCTTTTTACTGTTGAGATCGATGTAAACTTATCCCAAGTGTAAAAGTCTCCAAAGATCATTAAATCTTATTTCTTTTTTTTTTTGTATTTTTTCCTGTTCAATTTTGTTTTCGTCCGTTATGCATTTTTCTACACGGTTTTGGAATAAAAAAAGATTTCAATTTTGGCCACGTCGATAAAAAAAAAAGTTGCGAACTTATCCAAAGTTTCTGACATGTGCATTTTTATGTATATATTTTCTTTCATTAATGTATGCGAGAGACACAGTTAAAAAAAAAGAATAGATATTTGAATTTTGAAATAAAAAGTTGTCGGTAGAATAGTCCCAAAAGATCATTAGATCTTTTTTTTTGTTTTTTTTTTGTATTTTTTTCTGTTCAATTTTTTTTCGTCCGTTATAAATTTTTTCTACACGGTTTTGAAATTAAAAGATTTCAATTCTGGGCGCGTAGATAAAAAAAAAAAATTGCAAACTTATCCTAAGTTTCCGATACGTGTATTTTTATCTCTCTTCTTCCATTGCTGCGTGCGAGAGAACAAGGTTAAAAACGATCCACGACGAACGGTACAAAATAAAACTATAGTAACTTTCGCCTTTTTTTTAAAATTGTTTTTCGACCTTTGATGGGTTATTGAAATATTTAAATAAATATAATGCGTGTGCAAATATTTATTTAAATGTTTTAATATCCAATCAAAGGTCGCAAAACATAATAATAAAAAGACTATATATATATATATATATATGTATATATATATATATATATATATATATATATATATATATATATATAGTCTTTGAAGTTTTTAACCTTTAAAACTATACAAAAATTTATTTTTTATCATTCGTTAGAAAACCATCTTGTCAGTAAGTCATTTAATCACCTGCAATCACTGCATCAACTCGCTCTCGAATTTACTATAATACCAAGATTTTATTTTTCAAGGGATCATCAGTTGTTTACCATGAAACACTGTTTCGGGGATTAATTATATATATATATATATATATATATATATATATATATATATATATATATATATATATATAATGTCTCGGAAGTAGAGTGAAAAGCACATCTTATTTTTCTTTTATTAATATTATTTTTGTTTTTCCTTGTACACATGTTTGTGAATAATTCCATGGATTTCTGCCTTTGGATTATTATGGACCATCTTCTTCCAATTACGAGATTTCCTTGGATTTTACTTGAACAAATGGAAATTCTTTTAACTTTCTTGAAGTTTTACATTTGGATTTTACCGTCACTGGATTTTTTATCTTCCACCAGACTATCCATTCATGTGTAATCACCTTTTTCTTTACCATATTCCCTCTGCTTAACTTATTTTGTTTTCAAGTAAGATCTTTGAATTACTTGTTGTTTCATCAAATACTTCTGCATGCAAAATCCGATCCCGCATTTTGCTAATTCCTACCCTCTGATGAGAAGAAGAGTATTTCTTCGAAACTCCGCGGATTAAGGACTATCCATTTATCTAGTGTTTTCTTTTTAGATTAAATATGTTTTTAACTCATTTCAAAGTGTTTTTTTAACATATTTGATTAACTGTTTGCTCATATATATATATATATATATATATATATATATATATATATATATATATATATCAATTTGTAGTAGTTGATGGGCAAAAATCAGAAGCTCACAGTATTAATGCTGGAGTCCCCCAGGGGTCCATCCTGGGCCCAACTCTTTTCCTGATCTACATTAATGATCTTCAAAATCACATCCTTACATCATTTGTAGACATTTTTGCTGACGACACTACCATCTATGGTAGCACATCTAAGACAGTAAAACGACCAAGTTCTCTCCGATTCTCTCTCCTCTGATCTTGAGCACGTGGTACAATGGGGAAAGGAGTGGCTGGTTACTTTTAATGCATCTAAAACCAAGCTTCTATCTTTACATCATCAACGTTCTGATCCCCATCTGGCATCAATTGAAATGAATGGCTCTCGTCTTGGGGAGGCCTCAAGTTTTGACAAGCTTCTAGGCTTGACCTTTACATCTGATCTTAATTGGAATACGTACATCAAATCTGTTGCCAATGCCGCTGGAAAAATGGTCGGATTTTTCTATCGATCCAGTAAATATCTCATTGCTGATGTAATTCTCTATCTATATAAGAGCCAGGTACGTCCAAGGATGGAATAATGTTGCCACATCTGGGCAGGAGCCGCTAGAAAGGACTTATACTGCCTTGATAGAGTTAAAAATAGACTTCGTTGCCTCGTAGGAGATGTCCTTTTCTCCATCTTCAGTATGTTGTCTTTTGAAATGTTTGCACTGTGCGTAGGTAAATGTTGTGGTGGAACTCACTCATTTACATATGTGGATAATATTACACATAAATAACAAGACTCGGTTAGTCTTGGGGGGTGTTAACCAGAAGCCACCGAAGGCCGAGCCGAGAGCAGATAGGTTCTCCAGCCAAGACTCTCTTACCTGACAACCATTATGTAAATATACTGTAAATATACTTTTTCTAATACACTTCTTATTGATCTACCTTTGTTTGTTGAGTCTTCATTTGTATTGCCTTATACGTTATTTGGTTCAACCTGCAAACATAACAGGTGGCAGCGAAGATGAACGTCAAACATAACAGTAACACGAGAATAACGTCAAGAATGAGAGTTAATTTAATTTGAATAAAATAAAATATGCATCAAGAGCGCTTGAAACAAAATCACAACGTAATATTAGGAAAATAATCAAATATTTTACTTGTTTGAAATTTATCACAAATATATTTCGGAGATAGACTCCATCTTCAGTAAGTTGTTTTGTTTCTTTTCTTCCTTTTCTTCCGTGCGACGAAGATGAAGGTCAAACATAAAAGTAAAACGAGAATAACGTCAAGGATGAGAGTTCATCCACGAAATCCATTTTGTACTCTGTCAATGCAGGATAGGCTTATTTAGCAGCTCCTGCCCAGATATGGCAGCAGTATTCCATCCTTGGGCGTACTTGGCTTTTATACAGATATCTCACTGCTAATGCAATTCTCCATCTATATAAGAGCCAGATATGTCCAAGGATGGAATACTGTTGCCACATATGGACAGGAGCTGCCTTGATAGAGTTCAAAATAGACTTAAAACAACTTTAAAAGTTTATTTTGGGAGTATAATCCATAAAGAAAATAAACAACCCACTTTTAAAGGAGAAATTACGAGTTTTTTTTTTTATATTTTATTCGCAGTATCGTGTTAGGGGTGTCAAAAATTCCTACAAAAATTCTGATACACCTAATGCTAATCTTTGGTTTGAACCTCTGTCCTTTCCAGTGACGCATCAAGAATGGCAAACGTCTTTATTTACGTTTCAGGTTAATATGTGTATATTTATTAGCGGCTCAAGTTTCAGGTTCATATGTTTATATTTATTAGCGGCTCAAGTTTCAGATTAATATGTGTGTGTATATTAGCGGCTCAAGTTCATTTCTATATAAACATTTATGAGC
The DNA here is from genome assembly GCF_053919585.1 of Euprymna scolopes. Classification (NCBI taxonomy): domain Eukaryota; kingdom Metazoa; phylum Mollusca; class Cephalopoda; order Sepiida; family Sepiolidae; genus Euprymna; species Euprymna scolopes. The sequence continues at coordinate 214,361,965 of NC_136527.1, read as the reverse complement.
GGCTCAAGTTCATTTCTATGTAAACATTTATGAGCGGCTCAAGTTCATTTCTATGTAAACATTTATGAGCGGCTCAAGTTCATTTCTATGTAAACATTTCTTTACGTTTCAAGTTCATGTCTATATAAACACGTTTGTTTCGTACACAGCAACCCACGAAATAAAGAAAACAGCCGATTCGACTTATGAATAGAAAATAGAACTAAGCAGAAAGAAAAAAGGTCAATAATTATAACACGTATACAACAGTGGATCTGAAAAAGGCAGCGTGTATATATAATATATAAAAGGCTATATGCCTATTTCCATATTTTAAAACTCTATCTTATCCTATCTTAGGAGCTGCTAGAAAAGACTTGTCCTGCCTTGATAGGGTTCAAAATAGACTTCGTAGCCTCGTAGGAGATGTGCTTTTCTCTTCCCTGCAACATCTTTCTCACAGAAGAGATGTTGCGAGTTTGTCTCTACTTTATCGTTATTTTCACGGCAAGTGCTCGGCTGATAGAGTTCAAAATAGACTTTGTGGTCCTTTTCTCTTCGCTGCAACCTCTGTCTCACATTGTTCTGCCGTTTGTGCATATTATATTTGCATGAAATATCTTGATTTTTAATCCTATTAATGTCAAAATCAGACGGGAAAAAATGAGTTCATTTTATTTATATAGAGAAGATATATAATATATATATATAGAATATATATATAATATATATGTATATAATATATATATATATAATATATATATAATATATATATAATATATATAATATATATATAATATACACTTGTGCCCGATATTATTCATACCCCTCGGATCTTTGAGATTTCTATAAGAATATTGCTCAAACCAGAAGGTAGACAATATTAAAGGGATTTCAAACAATAAATCAAGCATAAGCATTTAATTTAAACTCAACAAATAAATAAATTATGCAAGTTTGAAACATTATACAAAGAAAAACAATAATGGCACTAGTTCAAAATTATTCATACCTCTCTTACTAATAGTCAATAGCATGCCCTTTATTCTTAATAACTGCCTGTAACCGTTTGGGATATTTATCAACAAGGTTTTTACAAGTATCAACACTGATTTTTGACCATTCTTCAATGCAGTAGTTCTCCAAATCCCTCAAATTTCTAGGTTTCCGCTTTTTAACCTCAGTTTTCAATATGTGCCAGAGGTTTTCGATAGGGTTCAGGTCGGGACTCTGGCTAGGCCATTCCAAAACATTAATTTGATTATCCTCAAACCATTTCTTGACTATTTTGGCAGTATGTTTTGGATCATTATCCTGTTGAAGGACCCAGTTTGGTCCTAAATGGAGCTTCTCCGCATCCTGTCTAATGTTTTTCTGGAGTATCTCCAAATATTGCTCCTTCTTCATGGTTCCATCTATCTTGACCAAACTACCTGGACCACTAGCCGAAAAGGAGCCCCAAAACATTAGGCTACCACCACCATGTTTCACCGTGGGTATGGTGTTCTTTGGGTTGTAAGCTTCTCCTTTCTTCCTTCAAACGTAAGAAGCATCCATATGGCCAAACAATTCAATTTTTGTTTCGTCAGTCCACAAAATACTTGAGAAAACGGACTCTGGAGAATTCACATGGGTCCTAGCAAACTTTAGACGTGCTGCAATGTGTTTTCCGGTGTGCAATGGAGTCCTTCTTGGTCTTCTTCCTTTCAGACCATTTTCATGCAGAGTCCTTTGCAATGTTTGCCTTGATATTTTTATGCCAGAAGACTCCAGATTTTCTAAAATGTCCTTATTAGTGGTGGTTGGATTTGCATTAACACTTCTTACAATATTCCTGGTGGCTCTAGCAGACAGTTTCCTTTTCCTTCCTCTACCAATCAAGTTGTTTGTTGTGTGGTGGCTCTGGAATTTTTTGATGATGCTCTGTACTGTTGCTGTAGGGACCTCAAATTTCTTGGAAATTGACTTGTAACCTAAACCATCCTTATGTGAATTCACAATTTTAGTCCTAAGATCATTACTAAGCTCCTTTTTCTTCCTCATTCTAATAATTTTTATTCTTTTATTGGTTTTCAGTTGATATCATTTTAATTTCTGAAAAATGCAAAAAAACGAAATGAAATTAATCAAAGGTTGTATAAAAGCATTCAAAATAAGAATCAAACAGAAAACAAACAGTCAGAAACTCGATTAATACTGAAAAAATAAGGGGGTATGATTATTTTTGAACATTGCAGATTTTATAAATAGCTGTATATTTCTTTTATTACAAGTATCCCGAGATTTTAAAATGACGAAAATGATCAGAAGAGGTTTATTAAGAATATGTATCAATATGGACGTAAACAATAAATTCTTACAAAAGTTACACCTAATAAACTCAATTTTCAAGGGGGGTATGAATAATATCGGGCACAAGTGTATATATAATATATATATTATATATATAATATATATATAATATATATAATATATATATATATAATATATATTTAATATATATATAATATATATATAATATATATATAATATATATATAATATATATATATTATATATATATAATATATATATATATTATATATATAATATATATATAATATATATATAATATATATATATATATAATATATATATATAATATATATAACATATATATATATAATATATATATATATAATAACCTCTGTCTCACAGAAGAGATGTTGCGAGTGTCTCGGCTTTATCGTTATTTTCATGGAAAGTATTCGACTGAGCTTCAATCTCTGCCCCCCCCTCTCGCCAAACTTTCACAAGAAACACTCGTCTACAGGGTGGTCAAAAAGTCAGGTAACATTTTAAAGAAAAACGATATTAGCAATACACGTATATTTAAGTACCATACATTGAAATATAAAATGAAACAAACATGAAATATGTTTATTTTGTTAATTGTCGTCCATTTCTCTCTATCAATCGCTGGAAGCGATTAACCACTGATTGTGTAACACGTGTAATCATGCCAGCTGATATCCGCGCAATCTCCTCTTCAATAAATAACTTTAAAGACGCTATTGTATCAGGCTTCTTGCCATAAACGCTATCCTTTACATAGCCCCAAAGCCAGAAATCAGGAGGGGTAGTTTATATATTACACTCAAATATTTAAACAAATAATATTAAACGAATAGAGATTATAATGGATCATATTGTTTTTTCTACCATTAACATGTTACCTGACTTTTTGACCACCCTGTAGCTGAAAACTCTATCAATAATTCCCCTCACTCTTTATCTGTGCCTAAACTTAAAAACCCAGATTCCATGATCAAAGCTTCTTTCTTAGAACTGCACACCGTTTTCCTGCTTTCCAGCTGTCTATAATATGGTTGTCTTCAAGTCCAACGTGAACAAGTTTCTGATGAGCCGTTATACTTAAGTTAACAAATTTACCGAACTTCCATTACTATCGATTACTGTACCTATTTACAATGCCTCCCCACGGGACAAAGTTAGACACCAGGGTCGTTTTTTTAATGTGGAGAAAAGGAACAAAAATAAAAATTGTCTCAGTCGTGAAGGATTTCTCCTCCACTGACAGAGAACAAGAAATTGAAGTGCAGCATCTGAAGAACAGATACTACACTTTGATCTTGTCCTGAAGGCGTCCTTTTGACTACTGTACACTCTTTAGCCCTTATCCTTGAGTGGCCTCTCGGCCTTGATAAGTGGTGACGCCTATGTAAAAAACAAACAAACATAAGCAGTCATTTGTTGCTACACAGTCATGAGCATGTTTCGGTCTTCTAGCATTTAGTAACTAGAGACCTCATCAGTATTGAGCACTCTTGCATTAACCTCGTTATGTTTCACTTGTTACCTTACCTTTGAAAAAAAATAGCAACCTCAAATCATATATATATATATATATAATATAACTACTTCATTTACTCACATAAATTTAATATATGAAAGTATAGATTTATGCGTAAAAAAAAGGAAGGAAAAGATCTACCTTAAACCACTAACCTAGTTCTAAAACAGATCCTTTGTTCGATAAAATGCATGCCCATTGGCTGATAGGAAGGGGCGCGGTGGATACTAGAAAGCTGATTGGCTAACTAGAAATCCTCATCATATATAAAAACAAGAAGCAACCACAGAATTCGCGCACAAGCATGACGAATCCTAGAGTGGATGAAACGCAGAATATTCAGTATAGCTTAATCGCCATATATATTTATAAATTACTATATATATATATATATATATATATATATATATATATATATATATATATATATATATGGATAAAATGTATATATATATGGATAAAATGTATATATATATATATATATGGATAAAATGTATATATATATATGGTTAAATGTATATATATATGGATAAAATGTATATATATATATATGGATAAAATGTATATATATATATGGATAAAATGTATATATATATATATGGATAAAATGTATATATATATATATGGATAAAATGTATATATATATATATATATATATATATATATATGGATAAAATGTATATATATATGGATAAAATGTATATATATATATGGATAAAATGTATATATACATTTTATCCATATATATATATATATATATATATATATATATATATATATGGATAAAATGTATATATATATATATATATGGATAAAATGTATATATATATATATATGGATAAAATGTATATATATATATATGGATAAAATGTATATATATATATCGATAAAATATATATATATATACATATATATATATATATGGATAAAATGTATATATATATATATGGATAAAATGTATATATATATATGGATAAAATGTATATATATATATATATGGATAAAATGTATATATATATATATGGATAAAATGTATATATATATATATGGATAAAATGTATATATATATATATGGATAAAATGTATATATATATATATATGGATAAAATGTATATATATATATATATGGATAAAATATATATATATACATATATATATATATATGGATAAAATGTATATATATATATGGATAAAATGTATATATATATATATATATGGATAAAATGTATATATATATATATATATATATATATATGGATAATATATATATATATATATGGATAAAATGTATATATATATATATATATATATATATATATATGGATAAAATGTATATATATATATATATATATATATATATATATATATATATATATATATGGATAAAATGTATATACATATATATGGATAAAATGTATATATATATATATATATATATATGGATAAAATGTATATATATATATATATATATGTATATAAATATATATATATATATATATATATATATATATATATACATTTTATCCATATCATCATGGTGCTGAGTTCAATCCTGAATGAAGGCAGTGAAAAGTAACATTCAAAACAGAGAATCAGCAACTATGTCCCAGAGCCTAGCTGGAATCCGAACACGGTACCCCCGTTATAATAATAAAGGGTTGGGTTCGAGACTCCTAACAAACGGTTCCCCAGTTCGATACAAAACACCTGATGAAGGCCGGAGGGCAAAATGCCCGAAACGTTATGACTATAACAACCAAGATGAGGAAGTCAGTCTGACAATCTCAATAAATATATATATTTGTTTACTGTTTTTTGAGGAAATAATTCCAAGAAAGTGTTCGATTACAAAGAAAAACTTTTTCGATATAAGAGCTTAATATTTATTTATTTAATTGTACAGAATTTCAGAAAAACATTGGTACCGTCGGTTTCAAACACAACATAAAGGGGACCAGTTAATAGTAAAATGTAAATGATGTTAGGCTCTCGTTAGCCATGTTATTTCTGTCTGAGGAAAATTTT
>NC_136527.1:214333609-214351109 GCF_053919585.1 Euprymna scolopes | reverse complement strand
ATTACATTTCGTTTTTATCTTAACTGATACAACAGAGTGGTCTGAAGATCCCAGTGGAGACAGAACGGAAAATGAATATAGCTCAGGGCAAGTTCTGAGAAAATGGTCTAGGAGACTTGCATATTGGCCGTCAGTGTCGGGCATACGGGTGGGTTCGGAACCAATTTGCGAGAGGTCATAAGCAATATATATTTAAAAAAATTTTTTTTTTTTATTACATTTTCACCCCAAACAAGGCAAATTGCCACTTTGGTGTAGAGGGCTACTATCAGGGGCAACAACTACTGGGGTACTATGTAGGGATTTGGGCAGCAAGATGTCGGTTCACGTTACACTTGAACTTCTGCACGTTAGTACTGTTGGGGAAGCAGGGACCTGGAATGGAATTCCAGAGTCTAGCGGTTCTAGGGAAGAAACTATTGGAGTAAAAAGATCTTCTACATCTAGGGATCTCTACAGTGTGGGGGTGGGATTTAGCAGCCTGTCGGGTTTGTCGAGGGTGCTCACGTCGTGGGGGCACAAGTGATTGCAGTTCGTCAGAGCATTCACCACTAAAATACGTGTAGAAAAGGTAGAGAGATGCAACATTTCGTCGATGGGACAGAGGCTGAAGCTTAGATGCCAGTTCAGGGCCTATCAGGGTTGCTACTCTCTTTTGAACCTTGTCAAGAAGCGAGAGACTAGTAGCAGATGCACCAGCCCAGATGTGACAGCAATACTCCATACATGGGCGAATGGTGGCCTTATAGAGGTACAGTATACTTTCGGGTGTTAGTAGTTTTCTAGCACGGTAGAGAGAGCCCACCTTTCTTGCAGCGGCCTTGGCCATGCCTTCAATGTAATTGTTCCAACTCATGTTTCCTGTGAACGTCAGGCCAAGGAGTTTGAAAGATGGACTCCCAGATAAAGAGTCGTTGGCCATTGCTATGGGTGGTAGAGAGGGTTTCTTGTAATTATTGAATGAAACTAGTTTAGTCTTGGCAGCATTGAACGCGACCAACCACTTTTGTCCCCATTCCACTACAGATTGGAGGTCTTCCTCTAGTGTTTCTGCCATTTCTTTAGAAATGTGTTCATTCGTCTTACTGTCGTGCCTGCTATAGAGTGTAGTGTCATCAGCATATATACCCATCTCAGAGGCAATTTTGTCGGGGAGATCATTTATGAATATCAGGAACAATAGAGGTCCAAGAATAGAACCCTGGGGCACCCCCGCATTTATATCATATTGTTTAGATGTACGACCGTCGAGGACAACCTGGATTTTTCTCTTATCTAAGAAGGATTTAATTATGTTAAGTATTCTACCAGTGATACCGTATGATCTGATTATCCTGAGGAGACCCTCATGCCATACCCTGTCAAAAGCCTTAGATATATCTAGAGCTACCGCTCATATTTACTTATACTATGTTGTTTGGTTTGGTTGTTTTTGTTTTACGGCATATCAACTCTTCTCAGGTTATTTAATGCCGAAGTCAGTTATTTTGAAGGGAATCTTTTTAATATAATATATTTGTTTGTTTTATTTTTGGTTTGTTTTTTTCAAGTCGGTTTCTATTTAACTCATGGTTAGGACACCAACTTCGGGTCAGAGTGGACCTCGGAGCAATGGCAATTCAGTGGTGGCTCCACACACCACAAAGCCCGCGAGCTGGGGCCTCACCATCGGATAAATCAATTTATATACCAATGTTATCGAAATCGAATTTGTTTATGTATATGTGTCGGGCACACGGGCAGGTGGTGTATCAGAATTTTTGTAGGAATTTTTGACACCCCTAACACGAAACTGTGAATAAAATATAAAAATCTCATATTTCTCTGCTAAAAGTGGGTTATTTATTTTCTTTATGGATTATACTTCCAAAATAAACTGTTAAAGTTATTTTAAAAGTAATAGAAATATATATATATTTTTAAAACAGTAATGAATTTTCCGAACTCAATATTTTTCAATTTTTAAACTTTAAAAATCTATCAAAAATTTTTCTATTGAGTCTATTTTTACGATATTTTCATGGTCAATGTGAAATTTTATGTTCTTTTCAATCAACTGAATACAATATTTTAGACAAACGTTTTTTTTAATTCACGCCCCCCCCATTTTCAAGTGTCTATTAAAAAGTAAATAATGAATTTACTCACCGAAAAGTAAATAATTAATTTACTCACAAATTGAAGAGAAAAGGTCAATAAATAATATATTCAAATTTAAAACAAAACAAAAAAAAGATCGTAGTGTTTTTTAGAATTTTACCTGTAAAGTTTGAAGTTCAAAACCTTTTTTTTAAACCACGTTATTTGTTTTTCTTTTTTTTTTTTTAATGGGACCTTGGTCCTTTCTCCTTTAATTGAAAAAAAATTAGGGCTTGAGTTACATTTTTCGAGTAGTTATAAGCTTGCAAAGACAGGGGGTCGAATAATTCACGCCTCCCATTTTGAAATGTCTATTAAAAAGTAAATAATTAATTTATGTAAACTGAAGAAAAAAGGTCAATAAATAATATATTCCAATTTAAAACAAAAAAAAAGAACTGTTTTTTAGAAATTTACCTGTAATGTCCGAAGTTTAAAACCTTTAAAAAAAAAACACGTTGTTTTTTTTAATGAAACCTTGGTCCTTGCTCCTTTAATTGAAAAAAAAAAAAAAATAGGGCTTGGATTACATTTTTCGAGGAATTATAAGCTTGGAAAATGGGGTGAAATTATTCACTATTTTTACGAAATTTCTGACACACCTAGGGCCTCACCATCGGATATAGTTTAAGGTAATATCCAGGACTTATACTATGTGTATTGACGTGTTAAAATTTTATTATTTCTTTAATTTATGCATTTAGAGTGATCTCCCTTTTATCAGTTGAAAGTTTTATTCAATCGAAAATAAAAAAAATCAATTTATATACCAATGTTATCGAAATCGAATTTATTTATATATATATACATAATGACACACACACACACACACACACACACACACACACACACACACACACACACACACACACACACACACACACGCACACGCACACGCACACACACATATTGTGTATTTAGACTCCATGTTTTCGTTCAGACAGATATTTTTTGGGGGGAGGGGGTAATTTTTCAATTTTTCGAATTGCCGTTCTTATATTACTCGAAGATCTTTGAGCGTGATATTTTTGTAATGTTTTTGTAATTTTTGTTTATAATTTTTCTTTTGTAATTTTTTTGTATTTTTTTTGTAATTTTTGTTTGTAATTTATTTTGTAGTTTTTTTTGTAATTGTCCTATTGTAATTTTTTGTAATTTTTGTTTATAATTTTTTTTGTAATTTTTTTGTAATTTTTTTGTAATTTTGTTTGTAATTTTTCTTTTTTAATTTTTTGGAAATTTTGTTGTAATTTTTTTGTAATCTTTTTGTAACTTTTATTTGTACGTTTTCTTTTGTAATTTTTTTGTAATTTTTAAAAAAATTTTCTCTGTAATTGTTGTTTGTAAGTTTTTCGTTATTTTGGTTGTACTTTTTCTTTTGTAATTTTTTTGTATTTTTTTGCGATTTTTGTTTGTAATTTTTTTTGTATTATTTTTTAAATTTTTGTTTGTAATTTTTCTTTTGCAATTTTTTGTAATTTTTTTGTAACTTTCATTCGTAATTGTTTTTTTTTGTATTTTTTGTAATTTTTGTTTGTAATTTTTCTATTGTAATTTTTTAGTAATATTTTTGTAATTTTTGTTTGTAATTTTTTTGTCATTTCTTTGTAATTTTTTGAATTTTTTTGTAATTTTTTGTTAATTTTTTTGTAATTTTTGTTTGTAATTTTTCTTTTGTTATGTATTTGGAATTTTTTTTGTAATTTATTTTGTAATTTTTTGTTCATTTTTGTTTGTACCTTTTCTTTTGTAATTTTTTTTTTAATGTTTTTGTAATTTTTCTTTGTAATTTTTGTTTTGTAACTTTTGTAATTTTTTTGTAATTGTTGTTTGTGATTTTTGTTTGTAATTTTTTGTAATTTTTGTTTGCAATTTTTTTGTAATTTTTTTTAGTACTTTTTTTTCATGTAATGTTTTTGTAATTTTTTCGTAATTTTTTTTGTAATTTTTTTGTAATTTTTTGTTATTTTTTTGTTATTTTTTTGTAATATTTTTGTAATTTTTTTGTAGTTTTTCTATTTTTCGGATTGTCTCTCTTATTTCTCAGGGCAATGCCATAGCGAGAGATGATATCCTCAAATAATTGCCTGAGAAATTCCATGGTGTTTTTCGCCGTATTTGCTTGTATCAGAAGAAAATGAAAGAACATGTTACCCCCGTGAAATAAATAAAAGGTTCCGACTGAAATGTTCTCGAGTTTTACAAGATACACCTGAAGAGGATCGGAGGTTACATCGACCGAAACGTTGTCAAAATGACACTCAAGCTGCACAAATAGAGTACAACCTTATCTAAGAAACAAGACCCAAGCTGTCTGTCTGTCTGTCTGTCTGTCTCCATATTTTCAAGCTCTATATCCTCCGAAACTAAAAGTTGCAGCAGCCTCAAATAATTTTATATTTTATGGACCGTTCTTTTCTGGGCACTTTAGCCATTTTATTTTTTAAGGGGCCAAAAAGAAGTCAAAATTTGAAAAAAAAAGTCGTTATACATTTTGTAAATTCATCTTAGTTTATTTTTATTTTTAATTTTTAATCAGTTCATATGCGTGTCACGTTGGTACAGTGGTAACGTCACCAGCTTTGAACGGTATAGTTTTGATTTCGGGTTCGATTCTAGCTGAATCCAAATCTTATATATTCATGTCTGTCTGCATATTTTCAAATTCTATCTCCGCCGAAACAAAAAGTTTCAGAGCAGCACTAGGGTCCCCAAATGATTGGATTTTTCATGAAGCGTCCTTTTATGGGTCTTTAACCGTTTAAGTTAAGTTTATAATGCAACAAAAAGGTCAGAATTGAAAAAAAAAATCGTTAGACATTTTGTAAATTTAGTTTATGTATAATTTTTAATCAGTTCCTTAGCGCTTCATATTGGTACAGTGGTAACGTCACCAGCTAATTCTAAAGTGTTTTTTTTTCAGTTCCGATTCTTCATTTTATTTTTTTCAGGGTCAAAAATTGAACAAAATTGAAAAAAAAAAGAAATTGTTATACGTTTTGTACATTCATCTTAGTTTCTTTTATTTTTAATTTTTAATCAGTTATTATGCGTGTTCGTACACTCATCTTAGTTAATTTTTAATTTTTAATCAGTTATTATACGTGGACGTTTGTACAGTGGTAACGTCACTGGCTTTGAATGCTACAGTTTGGGTTTCGATTCTAGCTAAATGCACCTAAATTCATTTTTTTTTTTTACACAGTGATCACCACTTATCAAGGTCCGGAAACCACTCAGGGATAAGGGTTATTTACTTATGAAATCGCAACTCTATAAAAAAAAATATAAAGTATAAATAAAATAAAAATAAAATATAAAATAGAAATGTGGACAAATTAAAATATCATATTTAAGCGTATTTTTTTTTTTACCGGACAAAGCCCTACCCCATGCTGGTATTACGAATAACGAATACTAATCTAAAATATTCAGAACCATAAAAACAACTGCTTTCATTTTTCTGGTGATGAAATGGATAAATGGGTCCTTAGCTATTAAGGGGTCAAAAAGGGTAAAAATTTTTTTTAAATCGTTATACAGTTTGTACATTAATCTTTGTATATTTTTTATTTTTAATTTTTTTTTAATTTTTAATTTTTAATTTTTTAATTTTTAATTTTTTAATTTTTAATTTTTAATTCTCTAAATTTTTGATTTAATTTTTAATTTTTTAACTTTTAATTTTAAATTTTTAAGTTTTTACTTTTTAATTTTAAATTTTTACTTTTTTAATGTTTAATTTTTTAATTTTTAATTTTTACTTTTTTAATTTATAATTTTTAATTTTTGAATTTGTTACTTTTTATTGTTTAATTTTTCTTAGTTTTCAAATTTAAAATTTTAAAATTTTTAATTTTTAATTTGTTAAGTTTTAATTTTTATTTTTATATTTTGATTTTTAATTTTTAATTTTTAAGCATTTCATATGCGTTTCACGTTGCTATTATGTTTACGTTGTGAAAATGACGCTTAAGATGAGACCAGTTTTAATTTTTAATTTTTAATTCTCTAAATTTTTAGTTTATAATTTTTAATTTTTTAATTTTTACTTTTTAATTTTTACTTTTTACTTTTTATTTTTTTAATTTTTAATGTTTTAATATTTAATTTTAATTTTTTAATTTTTAATTTTTAATTTTTTAATTTATAATTTATAATTTATAATTTTTGAATTTGTTACTTTGTTTACGTTGTGAAAATGACGCTTAAGATGAGACCAGTTGTTTGAAAAATCCAAATCTGATATATAAAAGCCTATATGCCTACCTCCATATTTTCAATATCTCTTCCGAAACTAACGATTGGATTTTTTTTTTTTTTTACACAGTGATCGCCACTTATCAAGGCCCGGAAGCCACTCAGGGATAAGGGTTATTGCAAGTACATTAAGTTAGTGAGGAGATTTGATGAAGTGTTTACTTAAGGGGGCGGTTTATTAGGAATTTGTTAACATTGGACTTGAAGACATCCAAGTTGTAGTCCGGAAGGAAGCAGGCAGACGGAACAGAGTTCCACAGGCGTGCAGTTCTAAGAAAGAAGCTTTGTTCATGGAATCCGCGTTTTCATTTAGGCACAGGTATAGAGTGGGGGAAATTTTTCACAGTGGATTCAGCTAGACGGGTGTTTTTCGTGAAAGATTGGCGAGGGGGGACCAGGGATTGGAGTTCAGACGAGCATCTGCCATGGAAATAACGATAAAACAAGGAGAGGCTCGCAACGTCTCTTCTGTGGGAGAGAGGTTGCAGGGTAGAGAAAAGGGCATCCCCCACTAAGCCACGAAGTCTATTTTGTACTCTGTCAAGGCAGGATAGGCTGTTTTTAGCAGCTCCTGCCCAGATATGGCAACAGTATTCCATCCTTGGACGTACTTGGCTTTTATATGGATAGAGAATTGCATCAGTAGTGAGATATCTTCTGGAGCGGTAGAAGGATCCCACCATCTTTCCAGCGACCTTGGCAACAGATTTGATGTACGTGTTCCATTTCCGATCAGTTTTTTTATAAAGTTTTTTAAATGTCCAAAAAAATAGGTAAAAATTGAAAAAAATCGTTAGACATTTTGTATATTCATCTTAGTTTATTTTAATTCAGTTCATATGCGTGTCACATTAGTAGAGTGGTAACGTCACAAGCTAATGCTATAGTTTTGCTTCTGGTTTCAATTCTAGCTGATGGGCCCCCAAATACGTTTTACTTTTAAGATGACGACTATAATATGCAAAATCTGGACAAATTAAAATATCACATTTAAGCGTATTTTCATCTGGGGAAAGCCGGGGGCTCCTCCGTAAGTAATATATATGAAATTTGAACGAATTAAAATATCATATTTAAGCGTATTTTACGATCGAGCATATACGGACAAAATTAGGGGCTCACCCTTTAGTAATATATATGAAATTTTAACAAATTAAAATATCATATTTAAGCGTAATTTCATCCGGGCAAAGGCGGACACCGCCCCGCTAGTAATATATATGAAATTTGATCAAATTAAAATATTATATTTAAGCATATTTTATGCGGGCAATGCCGGGCACCTCCCTGCTAGTAATATATATGAAATTTGAAAAAATTAAAACATCACATTTAAGCATATTTTTATCCATGCAATGCCGGGCACCTCCCTGCTAGTAATATATATGAAATTTGAAAAAATTAAAATATCCTATTTAAGCGTATTTTATGCAGGCAATACCGGGTACCTCCCCGCTTGTAATACACATAATTTAAGCGTATTTTTTCTGGGCCATTCCAGCCACCTCCCTGCTAGTAATATATATGAAATTTGATCAAATTAAAATATCATATTTAAGCATATTTTTATCAGTGAAATGCCCGGCACCTCCCTGCTAATAATATATATGAAACTTGAACGTATTAAATATGATATTTAAGCGTATTTTTCCGGGCAATGCCAGGCCATTCCCCACTAGCAATATACATGAAATTTAAAAAAAATATATATAATATTTAAACGTATTTTCCAGGCTATATCGGGCACCTCCCCGGTAGTAATATATTTGAAATTTTAACAAATTAAAATATCATAATTAAGCGTATTTTTATCCGAGCAATGGCGGCACTTCGTGCCAGTTATATATATGAAATTTGAAAAAAATTAAAATATCATAATTAAGCGTATTTTTATCCGAGCAATGGCGGCACTTCGTGCCAGTTATATATATGAAATTTGAAAAAAATTAAAATATCATATTTAAGCGTATTTTTATCCAGGCAATGCCGGGCACATCCCTGCTAGTAATATATTTGAAATTTGAACAAATTAAAATATGATATTCAAACATATTTTTTATCCGGGCAATGCCGGGAACCTCCCTGCTAGTAATCTCTATATATATATAAAAATGTATCTCTTGGTTCGTTCGCAATTAATAGTCTAAAAAACCACTGGACGGATGGCTTCCACGTTTTGGTATAATACGTTTACTATATCCATGTGTGTGTTTATATATTTCTTTTTAATTATAACATTATACTTAATTTTTCTATGATAAATAGGTGGTTTTCTTTGTACCGATAGGCCATTTTTTTTTATTTAGGGACAATTATTTATTACCGCTTCCTGTCACGTGACCAGTGTGTCCAATTTAGCGGTTTTCCTGCGAGATTTGGAGATTTCGTTTGCAATCTAGCGGGGACTTCTAGAAAATCTGGAGATATTTCGCACCCACACACCCAAAATTTTAGATTAAAAAATAAAGAAAAGCGCTTGAAAATACTTTAAAACATAAAATAAACTCATTCATGTAAATAAAAGAAAGTAGCATTTATTTATTGCCTTTGGTAACAGTTATTTATTGATTATTTGTTTTGTTTTTCACCTTTTTTCGGCTAACCATTCTTAAATCTCGCTATAAAATCGATTTTTCCAATTACATTTTAGGTGGGGAGGGCATTCAAACCTCGGAAGTTTAGTTTAAAATACGATCTAAAAGTGTAAAAAGCAAGAAACAACAGCAAAAAAAAAAAAAAACAACAAAAAAAAACGGGTTTGTATTACTGTACACATAGATTCGAAAAAGTTGTCAAAAAACAAATATATAACAAATAAATGTTATCAAAGGCTAGATAAGTTACTTTTCTGCCAAACTGGATATATTTTTTCGTGTTTTTATTCAATGTAACATATTTATTCAGCTCGAAAAACATACAGTGTTTACCGATGTATTCGAAAATTCCCTCTTTAACACCGTAAGTTTGGAAAAAGGTGTTATAAATAAAAACTATACAAAATACTATTAAAAACCCGCCGAATATATGTCAACCTATGTCACAGTAACATGTATTGAGCGAGTTTTTAACAGTATTTTATTCGTTTTTTTATTTATAACATCTTTTCCTAAACTTACCATGTTAAAGAGAGAATCAGACTCCATCTTGAATGTTCCAATACATCGGTAAACACTGTATTGTTTTCAAGCTGAATAAACATGTTACATTGAATAAAAACATGAAAAAATATATCCAGTTAGGTAGAAAAGTAACTTATCTTGCCTTTGATAACATTTATTTGTTATATATTTGTTTTTTGACAACTTTTTCGAATCTATATGTACAGTCATACAAACACCCATTTTGTGTTTCATATACATAAAGTACAATTGTTGAATATTACTGTTTTACTCGCTATAAAATCGATTTTTCCAATTACATTCAAACCTCCGAAGTTTAGTTTAAGATACGATCTAAGCAATCCCGCTTAATTTAGAAGTATTTAGTCGAAAATTGTAAAAAGCAAAAAACAACAACAACAAAAAAACCCAACATATATCAATACAGTAGAATGTAATTATCTACCAACCTAAATACTTTTAACATGCTAAAACAAAGTTTTTTAAATTTTTTTTTATTTTTCTAATTTACAAAATATGTTTTTTTTTTTTTTTTACATATGCATCACCACATTATCAAGGCCAAGAGGCCACTCAAGGATAAGGGTTAAAGAGTGTACAGTAGAAATTGGACAATATAGTAATCATTAGTAATGAAAATTTGGTAAATTTGATAACTTATATGGAACGGCTCATCAAGAATTTATTTACTTTAGACTTGAAGACAACCATATTGTAAATTTGCATAGAATGCTCTGCTTTACGGTTGTTGTAAAAATGGAACGGAAATTTAAATTTCGTTCCCTTTTAAATTCGGTACATTTTTACATTACGTCCGACTCATGGTTCACATTTGACACGTCAACTTTTATAGCTTTTCGGGTATGCTGGCAAGGTTAGGGGTGTCTATTCCGAAACCCGTTCTAACATGGGTAGATTGGTAGATGTGTTTTTTTTTTTTTTTTTTTTTTTTACATAGGCATCACCACATTATCAAGGCCCAGAGGCCACTCAAGGATAAGGGTTAAAGAGTGTACAGTAGAAATTGGTCAATATAGTAATCATTAGTAATGAAAATTTGGTAAATTTAATAACTTATATGGAACGGCTCATCAAGAACTTATTTACTTTAGACTTGAACACAACCATATTGTAGTCAGCCGGAAAGCAGGAAAACGGAAGACAATTCCACAGGCGTGCAGTTCTAAGAAAGAAGCTTTGTTCATGGAATCTACGTTTAGGTTTAGGCACAGATAAAGAGTGGGGGAAATTATTGATAGTGTTTACAGCTAGACGAGTGTTTCTTGTGAAAGTTTGGCGAGGGGGGACCATAGATTGAAGCTCAGTTGAACACTTTCCATGAAAATAACGATACATCAGAGACAAACTCGCAACATCTCTTCTGTGAGATAGAGGTTGCAAGGAGGAGAAAAGGACATCTCCTACGAGGCTACGAAGTCTATTTTGAACTCTATCAAGGCAGGACAAGTCCTTTCTAGCAGCTCCTGCCCAGATGTGGCAACAGTATTCCATCCTTGGACGTACCTGGCTCTTATATAGATAGAGAATAGCATCAGCAGTGAGATATCTACCGGATCGATAGAAAGATCCCACCATTTTTCCAGCGGCCTTGAAATTTGAAATGTTGCACCATTATTGTGATTTTTAATTTGCAGTATATTTCAATTTAACTTTTATTATAAAAAGTTTGAGTTTATGATTTGTTTCTTGCAAAAAAAATACCCTCTGATAAAATATGTAAGCCTTCTGGGGAGCTAACCGCTTCAATATAATTCCAGAAACATATAATGAGAAAACACGGAACATTTTATATATTGAATATACTATATTTATAATTTTTTTTATTGTAGGAAGTTAAAATTTGGAGTTTTTTTTTGGGGGGGGGTGAATTAGCGATTTTTGAAAATTTCAGATGATAAAAGTTAATCCAGCGATTTTCTGGAGATTTCTTTTTCCTGATCTCGCGGTTTTTTTTTTTTAAATCTCAGAAAAGGATATTTTGGTCTCACAGGCTTAATGTAAACATAATGTGTTTACAATATCGGTAAATTTTCAATGGGTTTAATTACATGATTATTGATAATGTAACCATATAATTGAAATTTGATTTAAATTAACCACACGTGGTCGCTTTGCTATCAAATATTCATCGAAAAATGGTAGGGACAGACAATGAATGCCGACGCTCAAAGTGTATAAACATTTTGACCCTTCCCTTTAATTAAAAATTCACCAAAAATCAGGAAATTAACCAATTTTAATGAAAATTTCAGTATTTATCAAATAATGATCCCAGAATATAGTGAACTAATTATTTTGACTTAACTCTTAGTGAAAATGTTTTATTTTGGTTAAACAAAAAATACCTTTATTAAAGTTATGGTTTTCAGTAGTAAATAAAAAACGCAAGAATTTATTTTTGCTTTTTTATATAAATAAAGCATCGTAATTTGGAACAATAAAAACTAATTTTTACAGGAACATTCCGAAAAAAGCCCCTAAAGTCCGTATTAATGAATTCGATATAACTCGAAGAAAAATAAATTTCTCACATACTATCGGGAAATTAAAGATTCAATTAGATTCCAATTTCAGTCACCTAAATTATTTAGGGTAAAATGAGTTTAGGAATTTATAGCCAAACCTAAATATTTTTTTTTTGCTTAAAAAACGGCATTAATACAGTAAGTTATGTAAAATTTGCATAGAATGCTCTGCTTTACGGTTGTTGTAAAAATGGAACGGAAATTTAAATTTCGTTCCCTTTTAAATTCGGTACATTTTTACATTACGTCCGACTCATGGTTCACATTTGACACGTCAACTTTTATAGCTTTTCGGGTATGCTGGCAAGGTTAGGGGTGTCTATTCCGAAACCCGTTCTAACATGGGTAGATTGGTAGGTGTGTCCGAAATTTTGTGAAAAATAGTGAATAATACCACCCCGTTTTTCCAAGCTTATAACTCCTCGAAAAATCTAAATCAATCCCTAATTTATTTTTCAATTAAAGGAGCAAGGACCAAGGTTTAATTAAAAAAACAAACAAACAAAAAACAAACAACGTGTTTTTTTTTTTTTAAAAAGGTTTTAAACTTCGGACTTTACAGGTAAATTTCTAAAAACACTACTTTGTTTTAAATTTGAATATATTATTTATTGACCTTTTCTCTTCAATTTGTGATATATAAGACTTTGGTACATAAATTAATTATTTACTTTTTAATAGACATTTTAAAATGGGAGGCGTGAATTATTCGACCCCCTGTCATTTCAAGCTTATAACTACTCGAAAAATGTAATTCAAGCCCTATTTTTTTTTCAATTAAAGGAGAAAGGACCAAGGTTTCATTAAAAAAAAAACAAAAGAAAAAACAAACAATGTGGTTAAAAAAACAAAAAGACTTCGAACTTTACAGGTAAATTTCTAAAAAACACTACTTTTTTTGTTTTAAATTTGAATATATTATTTATTGACCTTTTCTCTTCAATTTGTGATATATAAAACTTTGTTGTGTAAATTAATTATTTACTTTTTAGTAGAAACTTGAAAATGGGGAAGGGCGTTAATTAAAAAAAACGTTTGTCTAAAATATTATATTCAGTTTATTGGAAAGAGCATAAAATTTCACATTGATCCTGAAAATATCGTAAAAAAAAGAATCAAAGAAAAATTTTGATAGATTTTTAAAGTTTAAAAATTGAAAAATATTGAGTTCGTAAAATTCATTACTGTTTTTTAAAAAATAAAAAAAATATTTCTATTACTTTTAAAACAACTTTAATAGTTTATTTTGGAAGTATAATCCATAAAGAAAATAAACAACCCACTTTTAAAAGAGAAATTACGAGTTTTTTTTATATTTTATTCGCAGTTTCGTGATAGGGGTGTAAAAAATTCCTACAAAAATTCTGATACATCTACTAGATTGGAGTGTTTATTCGTTATAAACGTACCCGACAACCTATAAATGTCGACATTTCCAATGTGAAAGCTGGACTTATGTAAAAAATAACAAAAAGATATACCAAACTGACTTTTTCGTTTAAAAATCAATTATTTCCCTTTCGTTATTAACTTTTTTTTTCTTTTTAAACATTTTGTGTTTCATATACATAAAGTACAATTGTTGAATGTTACTGTTTTGATTATAGTCGTTTGGTGGCACAATTAAAAAATTAAGAAAGATTAAAACGGAGCAAAATTTAAGTTTCCGTTCCATTTTTACAATAACCGTAAAACAGCGCATACTCAGCAAGTTTTATCATAATTTATAAGCATGATGTTGAAACACTAAATCAACATTTTATTTATTTTTCTGCATAATTAATGATGGAAGTATTTTTGTATTTATTTTCTGAACATCTGTTAAAAAAATAATTTGTACATTCTCATGAAAAAAAGAATCAAACTTTTCTCTACATTCACATAACTATTTACAGTGTTCATGTAAAGCATTCATCTGTTCTTTTTATAATAAAATTCCGTTTTCAAAGAGAAACCTTTACTGCCAAATTTCTTTTAAAAAAAAGTGCAAGTTTTCCTGAAAAGAAAAACTTTCACCTAACAATTTATGGTAAAAAATTAACCTTTTTTGGGGGGGAAAAAACACTTTTATTGATTAAAAAAATTGCAAAAAATAATAAAAGTAAATAAACGAACAAAATGCAATTTTTCTTGAGGAATGTGTTCCATTTTAACAAACTGAACCACAGCAATGCGTGGCCGGGTACAGCTAGTATATAAAATAAATTTGAACAAATTAAAATATAAAACATATTTCTATCCGGGCAATGCCGGGCGCTTCCCTGCTAGTAATATATATTAAATTTGACCACATTAAAATATTATATTTAAGCGTATGTTTATCTGAGCAATGACAGGCACCTCCCCGCTAGTTGTATATACGAAATATAAACAAAATTAAATTAAATATCATATTTAAGCATATTTTTTATTCGGGCAATGCTACGCATCTCCCCGTTAATAATATATAAAAAATTTGGACGAATTAAAATATAATATTTAAGCGTATTTTACACTTATCAAGGCCTGGAAACCACTCAGGGATAAGAGTTATTGCAAGTATATTACGTTAGTGTGGAGATTTGATGAAGTGTTTACTTAAGGGGGCGGTTAATTAGGAATTTGTGAACGTTGGACTTGAAGACATCCAAGTTGTATTCAGGTGGGAAGCAGGCAGACGGAACAGAGTTCTACAGGCGTGCAGTTCTAAGAAAGAAGCTTTGTTCATGGAATCCGCGTTTTGATTTAGGCACAGATAAAGAGTGGAGGAAAATTTTCACAGTGGATTCAGCGAGACGGGTGTTTTTCGTGAAAGATTGGCGAGAGGGGACAAGAGATTGGAGTTCAGACGAGCATCTGCCATGGAGATAACGATAAAACAAGTATAGGCTCGCAACGTCTCTTCTGTGGGAGAGAGGTTGCAGGGTAGAGAAAAGGGAATCCCCCACTAAGCCACGAAGTCTATTTTGTACTTTGTCATGGCAGGATAGGCTGTTTTTAGCAGCTCCTGCCCAGATATGGCAACAGTATTCCATCCTTGGACGTACTTGGCTTTTATATAGATAGAGAATTGCATCAGTAGTGAGATATCTTCTGGAGCGGTAGAAGGATCCCACCATCTTTCCAGCAACCTTGGCAACAGACTTGACGCACGTGTCCCATTTCAGATCAGGAGTAAAGGACAAACCCAGAAGCTTGTCAAAACACGGGGCTTCTTCTAGACGAGAACCATCCATTTCAATTGATGCCAGATGGGGATCAGAGCGTTGATGATGTAAAGTTAGTAATATATACAAAATTTGGAAAAGTTAAAAAGATCATATTTAAGCGTATTTTACGACCGGGAAAAGATAAGCGCTCCCCTAGTACCTATTTACTATGCAGCATCTGAAGAACAGATACTACACTTTGATCTTGTCCCGAAGGCCAAGATGTAAGCGCTCCCCTAGTAATAGGCAAAACTAATCCTCATCTTAAAAATTCTGAACTGTAAAAAAAACAAAAAACGCTTATAATATTTTTATTTGTCTGGTGACGAAATGGTTGAAAAACAGTTAAAACAGCCAAAAAAAAACAAAAAAAAAAACAAAACAAAAAACGCTTATAATATTTTTATTTGTCTGGTGACGAAATGGTTGAAAAACACTTAAAACAGCCAAAAAAAAAAAAAAAAAAAAAAACAAAACAAAAAACGCTTATAATATTTTTATTTGTCTGGTGACGAAATGGTTGAAAAACACTTAAAACAGCCAAAAAAAAAAAAAAAAAAAAAACAAAACAAAAAACGCTTATAATATTTTTATTTGTCTGGTGACGAAATGGTTGAAAAACACTTAAAACAGCCAAAAAAAAACAAAAAAAAAACAAAACAAAAAACGCTTATAATATTTTTATTTGTCTGGTGACGAAATGGTTGAAAAACAGTTAAAACAGCCAAAAAAAAACAAAAAAAAAAAACAAAACAAAAAACGCTTATAATATTTTTATTTGTCTGGTGACGAAATGGTTGAAAAACACTTAAAACAGCCAAAAAAAAACAAAAAAAAAACAAAACAAAAAACGCTTATAATATTTTTATTTGTCTGGTGACGAAATGGTTGAAAAACAGTTAAAACAGCCAAAAAAAAACAAAAAAAAAAACAAAACAAAAAACGCTTATAATATTTTTATTTGTCTGGTGACGAAATGGTTGAAAAACACTTAAAACAGCCAAAAAAAAACAAAAAAAAAACAAAACAAAAAACGCTTATAATATTTTTATTTGTCTGGTGACGAAATGGTTGAAAAACAGTTAAAACAGCCAAAAAAAAACAAAAAAAAAAACAAAACAAAAAACGCTTATAATATTTTTATTTGTCTGGTGACGAAATGGTTGAAAAACAGTTAAAACAGCCAAAAAAAACAAAAAACAAAAAAACAAAACAAAAACAAACAAACAATATTTATATTGTTCACATAAAATACGAAAAAATATTCCAAAAAATAAATCACAACATATTTGTATATTTATTGATATAGACTTGAGATTTGGTATATAGGGTGTTCAGACACATGGAAAAATAATATGAATAACCAATCCTCATGTAAAAAATTTAAAACCGTAAAAACCAACACTTGTAATATTTTTTTTGTCCGGTGATGAAAAAAATAAAACAAACATTTAAAACAAAAAATAAAAATAACAGAAACACAAATTGTTAAAATATAAAATTTTATTTTAAATAAAATTTTAATCTTTCATACAAAATATAAAAAATATTCCAATAAATATATCACAGAATATTTGTATATTTATTGATATAAGTATTATAACCAATAAATATATCACAGAATATTAGTATATTTATTGCTATAAGTATTATAACCAATAAATATATCACAGAATATTAGTATATTTACTAATATAAGTATTATAACCAATAAATATATCACAGAATATTAGTATATTTATTAATATAAGTATTTTAACCAATAAATATATCACAGAATATTTGTATATTTATTGATGTAAGTATTATAACCAATATATATATCACAAAATATTAGTATATTTATTAATATAAGTATTTTAACCAATAAATATATCACAGGATATTTGTAGATTTATTGATATAAGTATTATAATCAATATATATGTCACAAAATATTAGTATATTTATTAATATAAGTATTTTAACCAATAAATATATCACAGAATATTTGTATATTTATTGATATAAGTATTATAACCAATATATATATATCACAAAATATTAGTATATTTATTAATATAAGTATTTTAACCAATAAATATATCACAGAATATTTGTATATTTATTGATATAAGTATTATAACCAATATATATATCACAAAATATTAGTATATTTATTAATATAAGTATTATAACCAATAAATATATCATATGTTATGAATAAAGTTGGTTTTATCACAGTATTGGCATCAATTTAAATTTTTAT
>NC_136527.1:214251109-214328609 GCF_053919585.1 Euprymna scolopes | reverse complement strand
TCCATACCAACACCAAAATGAGATGACGCCTGGGAGAAACTCCACCAACAGCGAAAGACATGAAGTAATGCCTGGGAGAAATTCCATACAAACACCAAAAGGAGATGACGCCTGATAGCCACTCCACCAACAGCGAAAGACATGAAGTAATGCCTGGGAGAACTTCGATACAAATTCCAAAAGGAGATGACGCCTGGGAGCAAATCCACCAACAGCGCAAGAAATGAAGTAATGCCTAGGAGAAATTCCATACAAACACCAACAGGAGATGACGCCTCGGAGAAACTCCACCAACAGCGACAGTAATGATGGTGTTGGTATAGACTTTCTCCCAGGCATTACTTCATTTCTTTCGCTGTTGGTGGAGTTTCTCCCAGGCGTCATCAACGTTTAGTGTTTGTATGGAATTTCTCCCAGGCATTACTTCATTTCTTTCGCTCATGGTGGACTTCCTCCCAGGCGTTATCTCCTTTTGGTGTTTGTATGGAATTTCTCCCAGGCATTATTTCATTTCTTTCGCTGTTGGTGGAGTTGTTCCCAGGCTTCATCTCCTTTTGGTGTTTGTATGGAATTTCTCCTAGGCATTACTTCATTTCTTTCGCTGTTGGTGGAGTTTCTCCAACGCGTCATCTCCTTTTAGTGTTTGTATGGAATTTCTCCCAGGCATTACTTCATTTCTTTCGCTCATGGTGGAAATCCTCCTAGGCGTTATCTCCTTTTGGTGTTTGTATGGAATTTCTCCCACGCATTACTTTATTTCTTTCGCTGTTGGTGGAGTTTCTCCCAGGCGTTATCTCCTTTTGGTGTTGTTATGGAAGTTCTCCCAGGCATTACTTCATTTCTTTCGCTGTTGGTGGAGTTTCTCCCAAGCGTTATCTCCTTTTGCTGTTTGTATGGAATTTCTCCCAGGCATTACTTCATTTCTTTAGCAGTTGGTGGAGATTCTGCCAGCCGTCATCTCCTTTTGGTGTTTGTATGGAATTTCTCCCAGGCATTAGTTCATTTCTTTCGCTGTTGTGGAGTGTCTCCCAAGCGTTATCTCCTTTAGCTGTTTGTATGCAATTTCTCCCAGGCATTACTTCATTTCTTTCGCTGTTTGTGGAGATTCTGCCAGCCGTCATTTTCTTTTTGTGTTGGTATGGAATGACGCCTAGGAGCAACTCCACCAACAGCGAAAGAAATGAAGTAATTCCTGGGAGACATTCCATGCAATCACCAAAAGGAGATGACGCCTGGGAGAAACTCCACCAACAGGAAAGAAATGGAGTAATGCCTGGGAGAAAGTCCATACAAACACCAAAAGGAGATAACGCCGGGAGAAACTCCACTAACAGCGAAAGAAATGAAGTAATGCCTGGGAGAAATTCCATACAAACACCTAAAGGAGATTACGCCTAGGGGCAACTCCACGAACAGCGACAGACATAAAGTAATGCCTGGGAGAAATTCCATACAAACACCTAAAGGAGATGAATCCTTGGAACAACTCCACCAACAGCGAAAGAAATGAAGTAATAACTGGGAGATATTCCATACAAACACCAAAAGGAGATGATGCCTGGGAGCAACTCCACCAACAGCGAAAGAAATAAAGTAATCCCTGGGAGAAATTCCATACAAACACCAACAGGAGATGACGCCTGGGAGAAACTACACCAACAGCTAAAGAAATGAAGTAATGGCTGGGAGAAATTCCATACCAACACCAAAAGGAGATGACGCCTGGGAGAAACTCCACGAACAGACAAAGAAATGAAGTAATGCCTAGGAGAAATTCCATAAAAACACCAAAAGGAAATAACGCCTGGGACTCCACCAACAGCGAAAGAAATGAAGTAATGCCTGGGAGAAATTCCATAGAAACTCTAAAAGAAGATGACGCCTGGGAGAAACTCCACCAACAGCGAAAGAAATGAAGTAATACCTGGGAGAAATTCCATACAAACACCAAAAGGAGATGACGCCTGGGAGCAACTCCACCAACAGCGAAAGAAATGAAGTAATAACTGGAAGAAATTCCATACAAACACCAAAAGGAGATAACGCCTGATAGAAAACTCCACCAACAGCGAAATAAATGAAGTAATGCCAAGGAGAAATTCCATACAAACACCAAAAGGAAATAACGCCTGGGACTACACCAACAACGAAAGAAATGAAGTAATGCCTAGGAGAAATTCCATACCAACACCAAAAGGAGATGACGCCTGGGAGAAACTACACCAACAGCGAGAGAAATGAAGTAATGCCTAGGAGAAATTCCATACCAACACCAAAAGGAGATGACGCCTTAGAGAAACTCCACCAACAGCGGAAGACATGAAGTAATGCCTAGGAGAAATTCCATACAAACACCAAAAGAAGATAACGCGTTAGAGAAACTCCACCAACAGCGAAAGAAATGAAGTAATGCCTGGGAGAAATTCCATACCAACACCAAAAGGAGATGACGCCTTAGAGACACTCCACATATAGCGAAAGAAATGAAGTAATGCCTGGGAGAAATTCCATACCAACACCAAAAGGAGATGACGCCTGGGAGCAACTCCACCAACCGCGAAAGAAATGAAGTAATAACTGGAAGAAATTCTATACAAACACCAACAGGAGTTGACGCCTTTGAGAAACTCCACCAACAACTAAAGAAATGAAGTAATGCCTAGGAGAAATTCCATACCAACACCAAAAGGAGATGACGCCTGGGAGTAACTCCACCAACAGCGAAAGAAATGAAGTAATGCCTGGGAGAAATTCCATACCAACACCAAAAGGAGATGACGCCTGGGAGAAACTGCACCAACAGCGAAAGAAATGAAGTAATGCCTGGGAGACATTCCATACCAACACCAAAAGGAGATGACGCCTGATAGCAACTCCACCAACAGCGAAAGACATGAAGTAATGCCTGGGAGAACTTCGATACAAATTCCAAAATGAGATAACGCCTGGGAGCAAATCCACCAACAGCGAAAGAAATGAAGTAATGCCTTGGAGAAATTCCATACAAACACCAAACTAAGATGACGCCTGGGAGAAACTGCACCAACAGGCAAAGAAATGAAGTAATGCCTGGGAGAAATTCCATACTAATATTAACAGGAGATGACGCCGGCGAGACACTACAGCAACAGCGAAAGAAATGAAGTAATGCCTGGGAGAAATTCCATACCAACACCAAAAGGAGATGACGCCTGGGACTCCACCAACAGCGAAAGAAATGAAGTAATGCCTAGGAGAAATTCCATACAAACACTAAACCAAGATGACGTCTGGGAGAAACTCCACCAACAGCTTAATAAATGAAGTAATGCCTGGGAGAAATTCCATACAAACACCAAAAGGAGATGACGCCTGGGAGCAACTCCACCAACCGCGAAAGAAATGAAGTAATAACTGGAAGAAATTCTATACAAACACCAAAATGAGATGACGCCTGGGAGAAACTCCACGAACAGCGAAAGAAATAAAGTAATGCCTGGGAGAAATTCCTTACAAACACCAAAAGGAGATGACGCCGGGGAGAAACTACAGCAACAGCGAAAGAAATGGAGTAATGCATGGGAGAAATTCCATACCAACACCAAAACGAGATGACGCCTTAGAGAAACTCCACCAACAGCGAAGAAATGAAGTAATGCCTAGGAGAAAGTCCATACAAACACCAAAAGGAGATGACGCATGGGAGAAACTCCACCAAAAGCGAAAGAAATGAAGTAATGCCTGGGAGAAATTCCATACAAACACCAACAGGAGATGACGCCTTAGAGAAACTCCACCAATAGCGAAAGAACTGAAGTAATGCCTGGGAGACATTCCATACCAACACCAAAAGTAGATGACGCCTTAGAGAAATTCCACCAACAGCGAAAGAAATGAAGTAATGCCTGGGAGAAATTCCATATCAACACCAAAAGTAGATGACGCCTGGGAGAAACTACACCAACAACGAAAGAAATGAAGTAATGCCTGGGAGAAATTCCATACAAACACCAACAGGAGATTACGCCTTCGAGAAACTCCACCAACAACGAAAGAAATGACGTAATGCCTAGGAGAAATTCCATACCAACACCAAAAGGAGATGACGCCTGGGAGAAACTCCACCAACAGCGAAAGACATGAAGTAATGCCTAGGAGAAATTCCATACCAACACCAAAAGTAGATGACGCCTTAGAGAAACTCCACCAACAGCGAAAGAAATGTAGTCATGCCTAGGAGAAATTCCATACCAACAGCAAAAGGAGATGACGCCTGGGAGAAACTCCACCAACAGCGAAAGAAATGAAGTAATGCCTCGGAGAAATTCCATACAAACACCAAAAGGAGATGACGCCTGGGAAAAACTCCACCAACAGCGAAAGAAATGAAGTAATGCCTAGGAGAAATTCCATACAAACACCAAAAGGAGATGACGCCTGGGAAAAACTCCACCAACAGCGAAAGAAATGAAGTAATGCCTAGGAGAAATTCCATACAAACACCAAAAGGAGATGACGCCTGGGAAAAACTCCACCAACAGCGAAAGAAATTAAGTAATGCCTAGGAGCAATTCCATACAAACACCAAAAGGAGATGACGCCTGGGAAAAAATCCACCAACCGCGAAAGAAATGAAGTAATGCCTAGGAGAAATTCCATACCAACACTTAAAGGAGATAACGCCTTGGAGCAACTCCACCAACAGCGAAAGAAATGAAGTAATGCCTAGGAGAAATTCCTTACAAACACCAAAAAGAGATAACGCCTGGGAGCAACTCACCCAACAGCGAAAGAAATGAAGTAATGCCTAGGAGAAATTCCATGCCAACACCAAAAGGAGATAACGCCTGGGAGAAACTCCAGCAACAGCGAAAGAAATGAAGTAATGCCTAGGAGAAATTCCATACCAACACCAAAAGAAGATAACGCCTGGGAGCAACTCCACCAACAGCGAAAGAAATGAAGTAATGCCTAGGAGAAATTCCTTACAAACACCAAAAAGAGATAACGCCTGGGAGCAACTCACCCAACAGCGAAAGAAATGAAGTAATGCCTAGGAGAAATTCCATACCAACACCAAAAGAAGATAACGCTTTGGAGCAACTCCACCAACAGCGAAAGAAATGAAGTAATGCCTAGGAGAAATTCCTTACAAACACCAAAAAGAGATAACGCCTGGGAGCAACTAACCCAACAGCGAAAGAAATGAAGTAATGCCTGGGAGAAATTCCATGCCAACACCAAAAGGAGATAACGCCTGGGAGAAACTCCACCAACAGCGTAAGAAATGAAGTAATGCCTAGGAGAATTTCCATACCAACACCAAAAGGAGATGTCGCCTGAGATAAAAAAACTCCATCAACAGCGAAAGAAATGAAGTAATGCCTGGGAGAAATTCCATACAAACACCAAAAGGAGATGACGCCTGGGAGGAACTCCACCAACAGCGACAGAAATGAAGTAATGCCTGGGAGAAATTCCATACAAACACCAAAAGGAGATGACGCCTGAGATAAAAAAAACTCCATCAACAGCGAAAGAAATGAAGTAATGCCTGGGAGAAATTCCATACAAAAACCACAAGAAGATAACGCCTGGGGGAAACTCCACCAACAGCGAAAGAAATGAAGTAATGCCTGGGAGAAATTCCATACCAACACCAAAAGGAGATGACGCCTTGGAGAAAACTCCACCAACAGCGAAAGAAATGAAGTAATGCCTGGGAGAAATTCCATACAAACACCAAAAGGAGATGACGCCTGGGAACAACTCCATCAACAGCGAAAGAAATGAAGTAATGCCAATGCCTAGGAGAAATTCCATACCAACACCAAAAGGAGATGACGCCTGGGAGAAACTCCACCAACAGCGAAAGAAATGAAGTAATGCCTGGGAGAAATTCCATACCAACACCAAAAGAAGATGACGGCTGGGACAAAACTCCACCAACAGCGAAAGAAATGAAGTAATGCCTAGGAGACATTCCATACCAACACCAAAAGGAGATGACGCCTGGGAGAAACTCCACCAACAGCGAAAGAAATGAAGTAATGCCTTGGAGAAATTCCATACCAACACCAAAAGAAGATGACGCCTGGGACAAAACTCCACCAACAGCGACAGAAATGAAGTAATGCCTGGGAGAAATTCCATACCAACACCAAAAGAAGATGACGCCTGGGACAAAACTCCACCAACAGCGAAAGAAATGAAGTAATGCCTAGGAGAAATTCCATACAAACACCAAAAGGAGATAACGCCTTGGAGAAAACTCCACCAACAGTGAAAGAAATGCAGTAATGCCTAGGAGAAATTCCATACCAACACCAAAAGGAGATGACGACTGGGAGAAAACTCCACCAACAGTGAAAGAAATGAAGTAATGCCTAGGAGAAATTCCATATGAACAAACAACACTAGATAACGCTTGGGAGCAACTCCACCAACAGCGAAAGACATGAAGTAATGCCTAGGAGAAATTCCATACCAACACCAAAAGGAGATGACGCCTGGGTGAAACTCCACCAACAGCGAAAGAAATGAAGTAATGCCTGGGAGAAATTCCATACTAACACCAAAAGGAGTTGACGCCTGGGAGAAACTCCACCAACATTGAAAGAAATGAAGTAATGCCTAGGAGACATTCCATACCAACACCAAAAGGAGATGACGCCTGGGAGAAACTCCACCAACAGCGAAAGAAATGAAGTAATGCCTTGGAGAAATTCCATACAAACACCAAAAGGAGATGACGCCTTGGAGAAAACTCCACCAACAGCGAAAGAAATGCAGTAATGCCTGGGAGAAATTCCATACCAACACCAAAAGAAGATGATGCCTCGGACAAAACTCCACCAACAGCGACAGAAATGAAGTAATGCCTGGGAGAAATTCCATACCAGCACCAAAAGAAGATGACGCCTGGGACAAAACTCCACCAACAGCGAAAGAAATGAAGTAATGCCTAGGAGAAATTCCATACAAACACCAAAAGGAGATAACGCCTTGGAGAAAACTCCACCAACAGTGAAAGAAATGCAGTAATGCCTAGGAGAAATTCCATACCAACACCAAAAGGAGATGACAACTGGGAGAAAACTCCACCAACAGTGAAAGAAATGAAGTAATGCCTAGGAGACATTCCATATGAACAAACAACACTAGATAACGCTTGGGAGCAACTCCACCAACAGCGAAAGACATGAAGTAATGCCTAGGAGAAATTCCATACCAACACCAAAAGGAGATGACGCCTGGGTGAAACTCCACCAACAGCGAAAGAAATGAAGTAATGCCTGGGAGAAATTCTATACCAACACCAAAAGGAGATGACGCCTGGGAGAAACTCCACCAACATTGAAAGAAATGAAGTAATGCCTTGGAGAAATTCCATACAAACACCAAAAGGAGATGACGCCTTGGAGAAAACTCCACCAACAGCGAAAGAAATGCAGTAATGCCTGGGAGAAATTCCATACCAACACCAAAAGAAGATGACGCCTGGGACAAAACTCCACCAACAGCGAAAGAAATGAAGTAATGCCTGGGAGACATTCCATACCAACACCAAAAGAAGATGACGCCTGGGACAAAACTCCACCAACAGCGAAAGAAATGACGTAATGCCTAGGAGACATTCCATACAAACACCAAAAGGAGATAACGCCTTGGAGAAAACTCCACCAACAGTGAAAGAAATGCAGTAATGCCTAGGAGAAATTCCATACCAACACCAAAAGGAGATGACGACTGGGAGAAAACTCCACCAACAGTGAAAGAAATGAAGTAATGCCTAGGAGAAATTCCATACGAACAAAAAAAACTAGATAACGCTTGGGAGCAACTCCACCAACAGCGAAAGAAATGAAGTAATGCCTAGGAGAAATTCCATACCAACGCCAAAAGGAGATGACGCCTGGGAGAAACTCCACCAACCGCGAAAGAAATGAAGTAATGCCTAGGAGAAATTCCATACAAACACCAAAAGGAGATGACGCCTGGGAGAAACTCCACCAACAGCGAAAGAAATGAAGTAATGCCTGGGAGAAATTCCATACCAACGCTTAAAGGAGATGACGCCTTGGAGAAAACTCCACCAACAGTGAAAGAAATGCAGTAATGCCTAGGAGAAATTCCATACAAACAAAAAAAAGTAGATAACGCTTGGGAGCAACTCCACCAACAGCGAAAGAAATGAAGTAATGCCTGGGAGAAATTCCATACCAACACCAAAAGGAGATGACGCCTGGGAAAAACTCCACCAACAGCGAAAGAAATGAAGTAATGCCTAGGAGAAATTCCATACAAACACCAAAAGGAGATGACGCCTGGGAAAAACTCCACCAACAGCGAAAGAAATGAAGTAATGCCTAGGAGAAATTCCATACAAACACCAAAAGGAGATGACGCCTGGGAAAAACTCCACCAACAGCGAAAGAAATTAAGTAATGCCTAGGAGCAATTCCATACAAACACCAAAAGGAGATGACGCCTGGGAAAAAATCCACCAACAGCGAAAGAAATGAAGTAATGCCTAGGAGAAATTCCTTACAAACACCAAAAAGAGATAACGCCTGGGAGCAACTCACCCAACAGCGAAAGAAATGAAGTAATGCCTGGGGGAAATTCCATACCAACACCAAAAGGAGATAACGCCTGGGAGAAACTCCAGCAACAGCGAAAGAAATGAAGTAATGCCTAGGAGAAATTCCATACCAACACCAAAAGGAGATGTCGCCTGAGATAAAAAAACTCCATCAACAGCGAAAGAAATGAAGTAATGCCTGGGAGAAATTCCATACAAACACCAAAAGGAGATGACGCCTGGGAGGAACTCCACCAACAGCGACAGAAATGAAGTAATGCCTGGGAGAAATTCCATACAAACACCAAAAGGAGATGACGCCTGAGATAAAAAAAACTCCATCAACAGCGAAAGAAATGAAGTAATGCCTGGGAGAAATTCCATACAAAAACCACAAGAAGATAACGCCTGGGGGAAACTCCACCAACAGCGAAAGAAATGAAGTAATGCCTGGGAGAAATTCCATACCAACACCAAAAGGAGATGACGCCTTGGAGAAAACTCCACCAACAGTGAAAGAAATGAAGTAATGCCTGGGAGAAATTCCATACAAACACCAAAAGGAGATGACGCCTGGGAGATGACGCGGGACGCCTGAGATAAAATAAAGCTCCATCAACAGCGAAAGAAATGAAGTAATGCCTGGGAGAAATTCCATACAAACACCAAAAGGAGATAACGCCTGGGAGAAACTCCACCAACAGCGAAAGAAATGAAGTAATGCCTGGGAGAAATTCCATACCAACACCAAAAGGAGATGACGCCTGGGAGCAACTCAACCAACAGCGAAAGAAATTAAGTAATGCCTAGGAGAAATTCCATACCAACACCAAAATGGGATGACGCCTGGGAGAAACTCCACCAAAAGCGAAAGAAATGAAGTAATGCCTAGGAGAAATTCCATACAAACACCAAAAGGAGATAAGGCCTGGGAGAAACTCCACCAACAGCGAAAGAAATGAAGTAATGCCTAGGAGCAATTTCATACAAGCACCAAAAGGAGATGACGCGGGACGCCTGAGATAAAAAAAAGCTCCATCAACGGCGAAAGAAATGAAGTAATGCCTGGGAGAATTCCATACAAACACCAAAAGGAGATGACGCCTTGGAGAAAACTCCACCAACAGCGAAAGAAATGAAGTAATGCCTAGGAGAAATTCCATACAAACACCAAAAGGAGATAACGCCTGGGAGCAACTCCACCAACAGCGAAAGAAATGAAGTAATGCCTAGGAGAAATTCCATACAAACACCAAAAGGAGATGACACCTGAGATAAAAACAAACTCCATCAACAGCGAAAGAAATGAAGTAATGCCTAGGAGACATTCCATAACAACACCAAAAGGAGATGACGCCTGGGAGCAACTCCACCAACAGCGAAAGAAATGAAGTAATGCCTGGGAGAAATTCCATACAAACACCAAAAGGAGATAACGCCTGGGAGCAACTCCACTAACAGCGACAGAAATAAAGTAATGCCTTTGGTGTTTGTATGGAATTTCTCCCAGGCATTACTTCATTTCTTTCGCTGCTGGTGAAGTTGCTCCCATGCGTTATCTCCTTTTGGTGTTTGTATGGAATTTCTCCTAGGCATTACTTCATTTCTTTCGCTGTTGGTGTAGTTTTTTTTTTATCTCAGGCGTCATCTCCTTTTGGTGTTTGTATGGAATTTCTCCCAGGCATTACTTCATTTCTTTCGCTGCTGGTGTAGTTTCTCCCAGGCGTTATCTCCTTTTGGTGTTGGTATGGAATTTCTCCCAGGCATTACTTCATTTCTTTCGCTGTTGATGGAGTTTTTTTTTATCTCAGGCGTCATCTCCTTTTGGTGTTTGTATGGAATTTCTCCCAGGCATTACTTCATTTCTTTCGCTGTTGGTGGAGTTGCTCCCAGGTGTTATCTCCTTTTGGTGTTTGTATGGAATTTCTCTTAGGCATTACTTCATTTCTTTCGCTGTTGGTGGAGTTTTCTCCCAGGCGTCATCTCCTTTTCGTGCTGGTATGGAATTTCTCTTAGGCATTACTTCATTTCTTTCGCTGTTGGTGGAGTATCTCCCAGGCGTCATCTCCTTTTGGTGTTGGTATGGAATTTCTCCTAAGAATTACTTCATTTCTTTCGCTGTTGGTGGAGTTTCTCCCAGGCGTTATCTCCTTTTGGTGTTTGTATGGAATTTCTCCCAGGCATTACTTCATTTCTTTCGCTGTTGGTGGAGTTTCTCCCAGGCGTTATCTCCTTTTGATGTTTGTATGGAATTTCTCCCAGGCATTACTTCATTTCTTTCGCTGTTGGTGGAGTTGCTCTCAGGCGTTATCTCCTTTTGATGTTTGTATGGAATTTCTCCCAGGCATTACTTCATTTCTTTCGCTGTTGGTGGAGTTGCTCCCAGGCGTTATCTCCTTTTGGTGTTTGTATGGAATTTCTCTTAGGCATTACTTCATTTCTTTCGCGGTTGGTGGAGTTTTCTCCCAGGCGTCATCTCCTTTTGGTGTTGGTATGGAATTTCTCCCAGGCATTACTTACTTTCTTTCGCTGTTGGTTGAGTTCCTCCCAGGCGTCATCTCCTTTTGGTGTTGGTATGGAATATCTCCGAGGCCTTACTTCCTTTCTTTCGATTTTGGTGGAGTTTCTCCCAGGCGTTATCTCCTGTTGGTGTTTGTATGGAATTTCTCCTAGGCATTACTTCATTTCTTTATCCGTTGGTGGAGTTTTCTCCAAGGCGTTATCTCCTTTTGGTGTTTGTATGGAATTTCTCCTAAGAATTACTTCATTTCTTTCGCTGTTGGTGGAATTTTCTCCAAGGCGTCATCTCCTTTTGGTGTTGGTATGGAATTTCTCCTAGGCATTACTTCATTTCTTTTGCTGTTGATGCAGTTTCTCCCAGGCGTTATCTCCTTTTGGTGTTTGTATGGAATTTCTCCTAGGCATTACTTCATTTCTTTCGCTGTTGGTGGAGTTTTTTTTTATCTCAGGCGTCATCTCCTTTTGGTGTTTGTATGGAATTTCTCCCAGGCATTATTTCATTTTTTTCGCTGCTGGTGGAGTTGCTCCCAGGCGTTATCTCCTTTTGGTGTTTGTATGGAATTTCTCCTAGGCATTACCTCATTTCTTTCGCTGTTGGTGGAGTTTCTCCCAGGCGTTATCTCCTTTTGGTGTTTGTATGGAATTTCTCCCAGGCATTACTTCATTTCTTTTGCTGTTGGTGGAGTTTTTTTTTTTTTTTTATCTCAGGCGTCATCTCCTTTTGGTGTTTGTATGGAATTTCTCCCAGGCATTACTTTATTTCTTTCGCTGCTGGCTGAGTTGCTCCCAGGCGATATCTCCTTTTGGTATTTGTATGGAATTTCTCCTAGACATTACTTCATTTCTTTCGCTGTTGGTGGAGTTTCTCCCAGGCGTCATCTCCTTTTGGTGTTGGTATGGAATTTCTCCCATGCATTACTTCATTTCTTTCGCTGTTGGTGGAGTTGCTCCCAGGCGTTATCTTCTTTTGGTGTTTGTATGGAATTTCTCCTAGGCATTACTTCATGTCTTTCGCTGTTTGGTGGAGTTTTCTCCAAGGCGTCATCTCCTTTTGGTGTTGGTATGGAATTTCTCCTAGGCATTACTTCATTTCTTTCGCTGTTGGTGGAGTTTCTCCCAGGCGTCATCTCCTTGTGGTTCTTGTATGGAATTTCTTCTAGACATTACTTCATTTCTTTCGCTGTTGGTGGAATTTTCTCCAAGGCTTCATCTCCTTATGGTGTTGGTAATTTCTCCTAGGCATTACTTCATTTCTTTCGCTGTTGGTGGACTTTCTCCCAGGCGTCATCTCCTTGTGGTTCTTGTATGGAATTTCTCCTAGGCATTACTCAATTTCTTTCGCTGTTGGTGGAATTTTCTCCAAGGCTTCATCTCCTTATGGTGTTGGTAATTTCTCCTAGGCATTACTTCATTTCTTTCGCTGTTGGCGGAGTTTTCTCCAAGGCGTCATCTCCTTTTGGTGTTGGTATGGAATTTCTCCTAGGCATTACTTCATTTCTTTCGCTGTTGGTTGAGTTTCTCCCAGGCGTCATCTCCTTGTGGTTATTGTATGGAATTTCTCCTAGGCATTACTTCATTTCTTTCGCTGCTGGTGTAGTTTCGCCCAGGCGTCATCTCCTTTTGGTGTTTGTATAGAATTCTCCGAGGAATTACTTCATTTCTTTCGCTGCTTGTGGATTTGCTCCCGGGCGTTATCTCCTTTTGGTGTTTGTATGGAATTTCTCCTAGGCATTACTTCATTTCTTTCGCTGTTGGTGGAGTTTCTCCCAGGCGTTATCTCCTTTTGGTGTTTGTATAGAATTCTCCGAGGAATTACTTCATTTCTTTCGCTGCTTGTGGATTTGCTCCCGGGCGTTATCTCCTTTTGGTGTTTGTATGGCATTTCTCCTATGTATTACTACATTTCTTTCGCTGTTGGTGGAATTTTCTCCTAGGCGTCATCTCCTTTTGGTGTTTGTATGGAATTTCTCCTAGGCATTACTTCATTTCTTTCGCTGTTGGTGGAGTTTCTCCCAGGCGTTATCTCCTTTTGGTGTTTGTATAGAATTCTCCGAGGAATTACTTCATTTCTTTCGCTGCTTGTGGATTTGCTCCCGGGCGTTATCTCCTTTTGGTGTTTGTATGGAATTTCTCCTAGGCATTACTTCATTTCTTTCGCTGTTGGTGGAGTTTCTCCCAGGCGTTATCTCCTTTTGGTGTTTGTAGAGAATTCTCCGAGGAATTACTTCATTTCTTTCGCTGCTTGTGGATTTGCTCCCGGGCGTTATCTCCTTTTGGTGTTTGTATGGAATTTCTCCTATGCATTACTTCATTTCTTTCGCTGTTGGTGGAAATTTCTCCAAGGCGTCATCTCCTTTTGGTGTTTGTATGGAATTTCTCCTAGGCATTACTTCATTTCTTTCGCTGTTGGTGGAGTTTCTCCCAGGCGTTATCTCCTTTTGGTGTTTGTATAGAATTCTCCGAGGAATTACTTCATTTCTTTCGCTGCTTGTGGATTTGCTCCCGGGCGTTATCTCCTTTTGGTGTTTGTATGGAATTTCTCCTAGGCATTACTTCATTTCTTTCGCTGCTGGTGGAGTTGCTCCCAGGCGTTATCTCCTTTTGGTGTTTTCATGGAATTTCTCCCAGGCATTACTTCATTTCTTTCGCTGTTGTTGGAATTTTCTCCCAGGCGTCATCTCCTTTTGGTGTTGTTATGGAATTTCTCCTAGGCATTACTTCATTTCTTTCGCTGTTGGTGGAGTTTCTCCCAGGCATTATCTCCTTTTGGTGTTTGTATGGATTTTCTCCTAGGCATTACTTCATTTCTTTCGCTGTTGGTTGAGTTTTCTCCTAGGCGTAATCTCCTTTTGGTGTTGGTATGGAATTTCTCCCATGCATTACTTCATTTCTTTCGCTGTTGGTGGAGTTTCTCCCAGGCGTCATCTCCTTTTGGTGTTGGTATGGAATTTGTCCTAGGCATTACTTCATTTCTTTCGCTATTGATGGAGTTTTTTTTTTTATCTCAGGCGTCATCTCCCTTTGGTGTTTGTATGGAATTTCTCCCAGTCATTACTTCATTTCTTTCGCTGTTGGTGGAGTTGCTCCCAGGCGTTATCTCCTTTTGGTGTTTGTATGGAATTTCTCCCAGGCATTACTTCATTTCTTTTACTGTTGGTGGACGTTCTCCCAGGCGTCATCTCCTTTTGGTGTTTGTATGGAATTTCTACCCGGCATTACTTCATTTCTTTCGCTGTTGGTGGAGTTGCTCCAATGCGTTATCTCCTTTTTGTGTTTGTATGGAATTTCTCCAAGGCATTATTCATTTCTTTCGCTGTTGGTGGAGTTGCTCCAATGCGTTATCTCCTTTTGGTGTTTGTATGGAAATTCTCCAAGGCATTACTTCATTTTTTTCGCTGTTGGGGGAGTTGCTGAAAGGCGTTATGTCCTTTTGGTTTTTGTATGGAATTTCTCCAAGGCATTACTTCATTTCTTTCGCTGTTGGTGGAGTTGCTCCAAGGCGTTATCTCCTTTTAGTGTTGGTATGGACTTTCTCCCAGGCATTACTTCATTTCTTTCGCTGTTGGTGGAGGTTCTCCCAGGCGTCATCTCCTTTTGGTGTTTGTATGGAATTTCTACCCGGCATCACTTCATTTCTTTCGCTGTTGGTGGAGTTGCTCCAATGCGTTATCTCCTTTTTGTGTTTGTATGGAATTTCTCCCCGGCATTACTTCATTTCTTTCGCTGTTGGTGGAGTTGCTCCAAAGCGTTATCTCCTTTTGGTGTTTTTATGGAAATTCTCCAAGGCATTACTTCATCTTTTTCGCTGTTGGGGGAGTTGCTGAAAGGCGTTATGTCCTTTTGGTGTTTGTATGGAATTTCTCCCCGGCATTACTTCATTTCCTTCGCTGTTGGTAAAGTTGCTCCAAGGCGTGATCTCCTTTTGGTGTTCGTATGGAATTTCTCCAAGGCATTACTTCATTTCTTTCGCTGTTGGTGGAGTTGCTCCAAGGCGTTACCTCCTTTTGGTGTTTGTATGGAAATTCTCCAAGGCATTACTTCAATTTTTTCGCAGTTGGTGGAGTTGCTCCAAGGCGTTATCTCCTTTTGTTGTTTGTATGGAATTTCTCCCAGGCATTACTTCATTTATTTCGCTGTTGGTGGAGTTGCTCCAAGGCGTTTTCTCCTTTTGGTGTTTGTATGGAATTTCTCCAAGGCATTACTTCATTTCTTTCGCTGTTGGTGGAGTTGCTCCAAGGCGTTATCTCCTTTTGGTGTTTGTATGGAATTTCTCCAAGGCATTACTTCATTCTTTCGCTGTTGGTGGAGTTGCTCCAAGGCCTTAACTCCTTTTGGGGTTTGTATGGAATTTCTCCAAGGCATTACTTAATTTCTTTCGCGTTTGGTGGAGTTGCTCCAAGGCGTTATCACCTTTTGGTGTTTGTATGGAATTTCTCCCAGGCATTACTTCATTTCTTTCGCTGTTGGTGGAGTTGCTCCAAGGCGTTAACTCCTTTTGGGGTTTGTATGGAATTTCTCCCAGTAATTACTTAATATGAAGTAATGTCTGGGAGAAATTCCATACCAACACCAAAAGGAGATAACGACTGGGAGAAACTCCACCAACAGCGAAAGAAATGAAGTAATAACTAGGAGAAATTCCATACATACACCTAAACGGGATAACGCCTGGGAGAAACTACACCAACAGCGAAAGGAATGAAGTAATGACTGGGAGAAATTACATACAACGGCAAAAGGAGATGACGCCTGGGAGAAACTTCACCAAAATCGAAAGAATTTAAGTAATGCCTGGGAGAAATTCTTACAAACACCAAAACTGGATAACGCCTGGGAGCAACTAAACTAACAGCCGGAAAAACGAAGTAATGCCTGGGAGAAATTCAATACCAACCAACACCAAAAGGAGATGACGCCTGGGAGAAAATCCACCAACAGCGACAGAAATGAAGTAATGCCTGGGAGACATTCCATGCAAACACCAAAAGGAGATGACGCCTGGGAGAGACTCCACCAACAGTAAAGACATGGAGTAATGCCTGGGAGAAACGATTAATTGTTTAAGAATAATTAACTTCCACGGGACAAAGTGGATAATAAAATTTCTTCAGGAGCAACTCCACCAACAGCAAAAGAAATGAAGTAATGCCTGGGAGAAATTCCTAACACAAACCAAAAGGAGATGATGCCTTGGAGCAACTCCACGAACAGCGCACGAAATATAGTAATGCCTGGGAGAAAGTCCTTACAAACACCTAAAGGAGATGACGCCTGGGAGCAACTCCACCAACAGCGAAAGAAATGAAGTAATGCCTAGGAGAAATTCCATACAAACACCAACAGGAGATGACGCCTGGGAGAAACTCCATCAACAGCGAAAGAAATGAAGTAATGGCTGGGAGAAATTCCATACCAACACCAAAAGGAGATGACGCCTGGGAGAAACTCCATACAACAGCGAAAGAAATGAAGTAATGCCTGGGAGAAATTCAACACAAACACCAAAAGGAGATAACGCCTGGGAGAAACTCCACCATCAGCGAAAGAAATGAAATAATGCCTGGGAGAAATTCCATACAACCCCCCAAAAGGAGATAACGCCTGGGAGAAACTCCACCAACAGCGAAAGAAATGAAGTAATGCCTGGGAGAAATTCCATACAAACACCAAAAGGAGATGACGCCTTGGAGAAAACTCCACCAACAGCGAAAGAAATGAAGTAATGCCTAGGAGAAATTCCATACAAACACCAAAAGGAGATAACGCCTGGGAGCAACTCCACGAACAGCGAAAGAAATGAAGTAATGCCTGGGAGAAATTCCATACAAACACCAAAAGGAGATGACGCTTGAGATAAAAAAAACCTCCATCAACAGCGAAAGAATGAAGTAATGCCTGGGAGAAATTCCATACAAACACCAAAAGGATATAACGCCTGGGAGAAACTCCACCAAAAGCGAAAGAAATCAAGTAATGCCTGGGAGAAATTCCATACCAACACCAAAAGGAGATTACGCCTGGGAGAAACTCCACCAACAGCGAAAGAAGTGAAGTAATGCCTAGGAGAGATTCCATACTAACACCAGAAGGAGATAACGCCTGGGAGCAACTCCACCAATAGCGAAAGAAATGAAGTAATGCCTAGGAGAAATTCCATACAAACACCAAAAGGAGATGACACCTGAGATAAAAAAAACTCCATCAACAGCGAAAGAAATGAAGTAATGCCTAGGAGAAATTCCATGAAAACACCAAAAGGAGATGACGCCTGGGAGAAACTACACCAGCAGCGAAAGAAATGAAGTAATGCCTGGGAGAAATTCCATACAAACACCAATAGGAGATAACGCCTG
The DNA here is from genome assembly GCF_053919585.1 of Euprymna scolopes. Lineage (NCBI taxonomy): Eukaryota > Metazoa > Mollusca > Cephalopoda > Sepiida > Sepiolidae > Euprymna > Euprymna scolopes. The sequence goes on along the minus strand of NC_136527.1, from coordinate 214,311,173 downwards.
GGAGCAACTCCACTAACAGCGAAAGAAATGGAGTAATGCCTAGGAGAAATTCCATACTAACACCAAAAGAAGATAACGCCTGGGAGAAACTACACCAGCATCGAAAGAAATGAAGTAATGCCTGGGCGAAATTCCATACCAACACCAAAAGGAGATAACGCCTGGGAGAAACTCCACCAACAGCGAAAGAAATGAAGTAATGCCTGGGCGAAATTCTATACCAACACCAAAAGGAGATGACGCCTGGGAGAAACTCCACCAACAGCGAAAGAAATAAAGTAATGCCTTTGGTGTTTGGTTGGAATATCTCCCAGGCATTACTTCATTTCTTTCGCTGCTGGTGGAGTTGCTCCCAGGCGTTATCTCCTTTTGGTTTTTGTATGGAATTTCTCCTAGGCATTACTTCATTTCTTTCGCTGTTGGTGGAGTTTTTTTTATCTAAGGCGTCATCTCCTTTTGGTGTTTGTATGGAATTTCTCCCAGGCATTACTTCATTTCTTTCGCTGCTGGTGTAGTTTCTCCAAGGCGTCATCTCCTTTTGGTGTTGGTATGGAATTTCTCCTAGGCATTACTTCATTTCTTTCGCTGTTGATGGAGTTTTTTTTTATCTCAGGCGTCAGCTCCTTTTGGTGTTTGTATGGAATTTCTCCCAGGCATTACTTCATTTCTTTCGCTGTTGGTGGAGTTGCTCCCAGGCGTTATCTCCTTTTGGTGTTTGTATGGAATTTCTCTTAGGCATTACTGCATTTCTTTCGCTGTTGGTGGAGTTTTCTCCCAGGCGTCATCTCCTTTTCGTGTTGGTATGGAATTTCTCCTAGGCATTACTTCATTTCTTTCGCTGTTGGTGGAGTTTCTCCCAGGCGTCATCTCATTTTGGTGTTGGTATGGAATTTCTCCGAGGCATTACTTCATTTCTTTCGCTGTTGGTGGAGTTTTCTCCCAGGCGTCATCTCCTTTTCGTGCTGGTATGGAATTTCTCTTAGGCATTACTTCATTTCTTTCGCTGTTGGTGGAGTTTCTCCCAGGCGTCATCTCCTTTTGGTGTTGGTATGGAATTTCTCCGAGGCATTACTTCATTTCTTTCGCTGTTGGTGGAGTTTTCTCCAAGGCGTCATCTCCTTTTGGTGTTGGTATGGAATTTCTCCTAAGAATTACTTCATTTCTTTCGCTGTTGGTGGAGTTTCTCCCAGGCGTCATCTCCTTTTGGTGTTTGTATGGAATTTCTCCCAGGCATTACTTCATTTCTTTCGCTGTTGGTGGAGTTGCTCTCAGGCGTTATCTCCTTTTGATGTTTGTATGGAATTTCTCCCAGGCATTACTTCATTTCTTTCGCGGTTGGTGGAGTTTTCTCCCAGGCGTCATCTCCTTTCGGTGTTGGTATGGAATTTCTCCCAGGCATTACTTACTTTCTTTCGCTGTTGGTGGAGTTTCTCCCAGGCGTCATCTCCTTTTGGTGTTGGTATGGAATATCTCCGAGGCCTTACTTCATTTCTTTCGATTTTGGTGGAGTTTCTCCCAGGCGTTATCTCCTTTTGGTGTTTGTATTGAATTTCTCCTAGGCATTACTTCATTTTTTTCGCTGTTGATGGAGTTTTTTTTGTCTCAGGCGTCATCTCCTGTTGGTGTTTGTATGGAATTTCTCCCAGGAATTACTTCATGTCTTTCGCTGTTGGTGGAGTTGCTCCCAGGCGTTTTCTTCTTTTGGTGTTTGTATGGAATTTCTCCTAGGCATTACTTCATGTCTTTCGCTGTTTGGTGGAGTTTTCTCCAAGGCGTCATCTCCTTTTGGTGTTGGTATGGAATTTCTCCTAGGCATTACTTCATTTCTTTCGCTGTTGGTGGAGTTTCTCCCAGGCGTCCTCTCCTTGTGGTTCTTGTATGGAATTTCTCCTAGGCATTACTTCATTTCTTTCGCTGTTGGTTGAGTTTCTCCCAGGCGTCATCTCCTTGTGGTTATTGTATGGAATTTCTCCTAGGCATTACTTCATTTCTTTCGCTGTTGGTTGAGTTTTTTTTTTTTTTATCTCACGCGTCATCTCCTTTTAGTCTTTGTATGGAATTTCTCCCAGGAATTACTTCATTTCTTTCGCTGTTGGTAGAGTTTCTCCCAGGCGTTATCCCCTTTTGGTGTTTGTATAGAATTCTCCGAGAAATTACTTCATTTCTTTCGCTGCTTGTGGATTTGCTCCCGGGCGTTATCTCCTTTTGGTGTTTGTATGGAATTTCTCCTATGCATTACTTCATTTCTTTCGCTGTTGGTGGAGTTTCTCCCAGGCGTTATCTCCTTTTGGTGTTTGTATAGAATTCTCCGAGGAATTACTTCATTTCTTTCGCTGCTTGTGGATTTGCTCCCGGGCGTTATCTCCTTTAGGTGTTTGTATGGAATTTCTCCTAGGCATTACTTCATTTCTTTCGCTGTTGGTGGAGTTTCTCCCAGGCGTTATCTCCTTTTGGTGTTTGTATAGAATTCTCCGAGGAATTACTTCATTTCTTTCGCTGCTTGTGGATTTGCTCCCGGGCGTTATCTCCTTTTGGTGTTGGTATGGAATTTCTCCTAGGCATTACTTCATTTCTTTCGCTGTTGGTGGAGTTGCTCTCAGGCGTTATCTCCTTTTGATGTTTGTATGGAATTTCTCCCAGGCATTACTTCATTTCTTTCGCTGTTGGTGGAGTTTCTCCCAGGCGTCATCTCCTTTTGGTGTTTGTATGGAATTTCTCCCAGGCATTACTTCATTTCTTTCGCTGTTGGTGGAGTTGCTCTCAGGCGTTATCTCCTTTTGATGTTTGTATGGAATTTCTTCCAGGCATTACTTCATTTCTTTCGCTGTTGGTGGAGTTGCTCCCAGGCGTTATCTCCTTTTGGTGTTTGTATGGAATTTCTCTTAGGCATTACTTCATTTCTTTCGCGGTTGGTGGAGTTTTCTCCCAGGCGTCATCTCCTTTTGGTGTTGGTATGGAATTTCTCCCAGGCATTACTTACTTTCTTTCGCTGTTGGTGGAGTTTCTCCCAGGCGTCATCTCCTTTTGGTGTTGGTATGGAATATCTCCGAGGCCTTACTTCATTTCTTTCGATTTTGGTGGAGTTTCTCCCAGGCGTTATCTCCTTTTGGTGTTTGTATTGAATTTCTCCTAGGCATTACTTCATTTTTTTCGCTGTTGATGGAGTTTTTTTTTGTCTCAGGCGTCATCTCCTGTTGGTGTTTGTATGGAATTTCTCCCAGGCATTACTTCATTTCTTTCGCTGCTGGTGGAGTTGCTCCAAGGCGTTATCTCCTTTTGGTGTTTGTATGGAATTTCTCCTATGCATTACTTCATTTCTTTTGCTGTTGGTGGAGTTTCTCCCAGGCGTTATCTCCTTTTGGTGTTTGCATGGAATTTCTCCCAGGCATTACTTCATTTCTTTCGCTGTTGGTGGAGTTTTTTTTTTTTTTTATCTCAGGCGTCATCTCCTTTTGGTGTTTGTATGGAATTTCTCCCAGGCATTACTTCATTTCTTTCGCTGTTGGTGGAGTTGCTCCCAGGCGTTATCTCCTTTTGGTGTTTGTATGGCATTTCTCCTAGGCATTACTTCATTTCTTTCGCTGTTGGTGGAGTGTTTTTTATCTTAGGCGTCATCTCCTTTTGGTGTTTGTATGGAATTTCTCCCAGGCATTACTTCATTTCTTTCGCTGCTGGTGGAGTTGCTCCCAGGCGTTATCTCCTTTTGGTGTTTGTATGGAATTTCTCCTAGGCATTACTTCATTTCTTTCGCTGTTGGTGGAGTTTCTCCCAGGCGTTATCTCCTTTTGGTGTTTGTATGGAATTTCTCCCAGGCATTACTTCATTTCTTTTGCTGTTGGTGGAGTTTTTTTTTTTTTTTTTATCTCAGGCGTCATCTCCTTTTGGTGTTTGTATGGAATTTCTCCCAGGCATTACTTCATTTCTTTCGCTGCTGGCTGAGTTGCTCCCAGGCGATATCTCCTTTTGGTGTTCGTATGGAATTTCTCCTAGACATTACTTCATTTCTTTCGCTGTTGGTGGAGTTTCTCCCAGGCGTCATCTCCTTTTGGTGTTGGTATGGAATTTCTCCCATGCATTACTTCATTTCTTTCGCTGTTGGTGGAGTTGCTCCCAGGCGTTTTCTCCTTTTGGTGTTGGTATGGAATTTCTCCTAGGCATTACTTCATTTCTTTCGCTGTTGGTGGAGTTTCTCCCAGGCGTCATCTCCTTGTGGTTCTTGTATGGAATTTCTTCTAGGCATTACTTCATTTCTTTCGCTGTTGGTGGAATTTTCTCCAAGGCGTCATCTCCTTTTGGTGTTTGTATGGAATTTCTCCTAGGCATTAATCCATTTCTTTCGCTGTTGGTGGAATTTTCTCCAAGGCTTCATCTCCTTATGGTGTTGGTATGGAATTTCTCCTAGGCATTACTTCATTTCTTTCGCTGTTGGCGGAGTGTTCTCCAAGGCGTCATCTCCTTTTGGTGTTGGTATGGAATTTCTCCTAGGCATTACTTCATTTCTTTCGCTGTTGGTTGAGTGTCTCCCAGGCGTCATCTCCTTGTGGTTATGGTATGGAATTTCTCCTAGGCATTACTTCATTTCTTTCGCTGTTGGTGGAGTTTTTTTTTTTATCTCACGCGTCATCTCCTTTTAGTGTTTGTATGGAATTTCTCCCAGGCATTACTTCATTTCTTTCGCTGTTGGTGGAGTTTCTCCCAGGCGTTATCTCCTTTTGGTGTTTGTATAGAATTCTCCGAGGAATTACTTCATTTCTTTCGCTGCTTGTGGATTTGCTCCCGGGCGTTATCTCCTTTTGGTGTTTGTATGGAATTTCTCCTATGCATTACTTCATTTCTTTCGCTGTTGGTGGAATTTTCTCCAAGGCGTCATCTCCTTTTGGTGTTTGTATGGAATTTCTCCTAGGCATTACTTCATTTCTTTCGCTGTTGGTGGAGTTTCTCCCAGGCGTTATCTCCTTTTGGTGTTTGTATAGAATTCTCCGAGGAATTACTTCATTTCTTTCGCTGCTTGTGGATTTGCTCCCGGGCGTTATCTCCTTTTGGTGTTTGTATGGAATTTCTCCTAGGCATTACTTCATTTCTTTCGCTGTTGGTGGAGTTTCTCCCAGGCGGTATCTCCTTTTGGTGTTTGTATAGAATTCTCCGAGGAATTACTTCATTTCTTTCGCTGCTTGTGGATTTGCTCCCGGGCGTTATCTCCTTTTGGTGTTTGTATGGAATTTCTCCTAGGCATTACTTCATTTCTTTCGCTGTTGGTGGAATTTTCTCCAAGGCGTCATCTCCTTTTGGTGTTTGTATGGAATTTCTCCTAGGCATTACTTCATTTCATTCGCTGTTGATGGAGTTTCTCCCAGGCGTTATCTCCTTTTAATGTTTGTATAGAATTCTCCGAGGAATTACTTCATTTCTTTCGCTGCTTGTGGATTTGCTCCCGGGCGTTATCTCCTTTTGGTGTTTGTATGGAATTTCTCCTAGGCATTACTTCATTTCTTTCGCTGTTGGTGGAGTTTCTCCCAGGCGTTATCTCCTTTTGGTGTTTGTATAGAATTCTCCGAGGAATTACTTCATTTCTTTCGCTGCTTGTGGATTTGCTCCCGGGCGTTATCTTCTTTTGGTGTTTGTATGGAATTTCTCCTATGCATTACTTCATTTCTTTCGCTGTTGGTGGAATTTTCTCCAAGGCGTCATCTCCTTTTGTGGGTTTGTATGGAATTTCTCCTAGGCATTACTTCATTTCTTTCGCTGTTGGTGGAGTTTCTCCCAGGCGTTATCTCCTTTTGGTGTTTGTATAGAATTCTCCGAGGAATTACTTCATTTCTTTCGCTGCTTGTGGATTTGCTCCCGGGCGTTATCTCCTTTTGGTGTTTGTATGGAATTTCTCCTAGGCATTACTTCATTTCTTTCGCTGCTGGTGGAGTTGCTCCCAGGCGTTATCTCCTTTTGGTGTTTGTATGGAATTTCTCCCAGGCATTACTTCATTTCTTTCGCTGTTGGTGGAATTTTCTCCCAGGCGTCATCTCCTTTTGGTGTTGTTATGGAATTTCTCCTAGGCATTACTTCATTTCTTTCGCTGTTGGTGGAGTATCTCCCAGGCGTCATCTCCTTTTGGTGTTGGTATGGAATTTCTCCCAGGCATTACTTCATTTCTTTCGCTGTTGGTGGAGTTTCTCCCAGGCGTTATCTCCTTTTGGTGTTTGTATGGAATTTCTCCTAGGCATTACTTCATTTCTTTCGCTGTTGGTTGAGTTTTCTCCCAGGCGTAATCTCCTTTTGGTGTTGGTATGGAATTTCTCCCATGCATTACTTCATTTCTTTCGCTGTTGGTGGAGTTTCTCCCAGGCGTCATCTCCTTTTGGTGTTGGTATGGAATTTGTCCTAGGCATTACTTCATTTCTTTCGCTATTGATGGAGTTTTTTTTTATCTCAGGCGTCATCTCCCTTTGGTGTTTGTATGGAATTTCTCCCAGTCATTACTTCATTTCTTTCGCTGTTGGTGGAGTTGCTCCCAGGCGTTATCTCCTTTTGGTGTTTGTATGGAATTTCTCCCAGGCATTACTTCATTTCTTTCGCTGTTGGTGGACGTTCTCCCAGGCGTCATCTCCTTTTGGTGTTTGTATGGAATTTCTACCCGGCATTACTTCATTTCTTTCGCTGTTGGTAAAGTTGCTCCAAGGCGTGATCTCCTTTTGGTGTTCGTATGGAATTTCTCCAAGGCATTACTTCATTTCTTTCGCTGTTGGTGGAGTTGCTCCAAGGCGTTACCTCCTTTTGGTGTTTGTATGGAAATTCTCCAAGGCATTACTTCAATTTTCTCGCAGTTGGTGGAGTTGCTCCAAGGCGTTATCTCCTTTTGTTGTTTGTATGGAATTTCTCCCAGGAATTACTTCATTTATTTCGCTGTTGGTGGAGTTGCTCCAAGGCGTTATCTCCTTTTGGTGTTTGTATGGAATTTCTCCAAGGCATTACTTCATTTCTTTCGCTGTTGGTGGAGTTGCTCCAAGGCGTTATCTCCTTTTGGTGTTTGTATGGAATTTCTCCAAGGCATTACTTCATTCTTTCGCTGTTGGTGGAGTTGCTCCAAGGCGTTATCTTCTTTTGGTGTTTGTATGGAATTTCTCCAAGGCATTACTTAATTTCTTTCGCGTTTGGTGGAGTTGCTCCAAGGCGTTATCTCCTTTTGGTGTTTGTATGGAATTTCTCCCAGGCATTACTTCATTTCTTTCGCTGTTGGTGGAGTTGCTCCAAGGCGTTAACTGCTTTTGGGGTTTGTATGGAATTTATCCCAGTAATTACTTTATATGAAGTAATGTCTGGGAGAAATTCCATACCAACACCAAAAGGAGATAACGACTGGGAGAAACTCCACCAACAGCGAAAGAAATGAAGTAATAACTAGGAGAAATTCCATACATACACCTAAACGGGATAACGCCTGGGAGAAACTACACCAACAGCGAAAGGAATGAAGTAATGACTGGGAGAAATTACATACAACGGCAAAAGGAGATGACGCCTGGGAGAAACTCAACCAAAATCGAAAGAATTTAAGTAATGCCTGGGAGAAATTCTTACAAACACCAAAACTGGATAACGCCTGGGAGCAACTAAACTAACAGCCGGAAAAACGAAGTAATGCCTGGGAGAAATTCAATACCAACCAACACCAAAAGGAGATTACGCCTGGGAGAAAATCCACCAACAGCGACAGAAATGAAGTAATGCCTGGGAGACATTCCATGCAAACACCAAAAGGAGATGACGCCTGGGAGAAACTCCACCAACAGGAAAGAAATGGAGTAATGCCTGGGAGAAACGATTAATTGTTTAAGAAGAATTAACTTCCACGGGACAAAGTGGATATTAAATTTCTTCAGGAGCAACTCCACCAACAGCAAAAGAAATGAAGTAATGCCTGGGAGAAATTCCTAACAAAAACCAAAAGGAGATGATGCCTTGGAGCAACTCCACGAACAGCGCAAGAAATATAGTAATGCCTGGGAGAAAGTCCTTACAAACACCTAAAGGAGATGACGCCTGGGAGCAACTGCACCAACAGCGAAAGAAATGAAGTAATGCCTAGGAGAAATTCCATACAAACACCAACAGGAGATGACGCCTGGGAGAAACTCCATCAACAGCGAAAGAAATGAAGTAATGGCTGGGAGAAATTCCATACCAACACCAAAAGGAGATGACGCCTGAGATACAGAAAAACTCCATACAACAGCGAAAGAAATGAAGTAATGCCTGGGAGAAATTCCATACAAACACCAAAAGGAGATAACGCCTGGAAGAAACTCCACCATCAGCGAAAGAAATGAAATAATGCCTGGGAGAAATTCCATACAACCCCCCAAAAGGAGATAACGGATGGGAGATACTCCACCAACAGCGAAAGAAATGAAGTAATGCCTGGGAGAAATTCCATACAAACACCGAAAGGATATGACGCCTTGGAGAAAACTCCACCAACAGCGAAAGAAATGAAGTAATGCCTAGGAGAAATTCCATACAAACACCAAAAGGAGATAAGGCCTGGGAGCAACTCCACGAACAGCGAAAGAAATGAAGTAATGCCTGTGAGAAATTCCATACAAACACCAAAAGGATATAACGCCTGGGAGAAACTCCACCAAAAGCGAAAGAAGTGAAGTAATGCCTAGGAGAAATTCCATACTAACACCAAAAGGAGATAACGCCTGGGAGCAACTCCACCAATAGCGAAAGAAATGAAGTAATGCCTAGGAGAAATTCCATACAAACACCAAAAGGAGATGACGCCTGGGCGAAACTCCACCAGCAGCGAAAGAAATGAAGTAATGCCTGGGAGAAATTCCATACAAACACCAAAAGGAGATAACGCCTGGGAGCAACTGCACTAACAGCGAAAGAAATGAAGTAATGCCTGGGAGAAATTCCATATAAACACCAAAAGGAGATGACGCCTTTGAGAAAACTCCACCAACAGCGAAAGAAATGAAGTAATGCCTAGGAGAAATTCCATACTAACACCAAAAGAAGATAACGCCTGGGAGAAACTCCACCAAAAGCGACAGAAATGAAGTAATTCCTGGGAGATATTCTATACAAACACCAAAAGGAGATGACGCCTGGGCGAAACTACACCAGCAGCGAAAGAAATGAAGTAATGCCTGGGAGAAATTCCATACAAACACCAAAAGGAGATAACGCCTGGGAGCAACTCCACTAACAGCGAAAGAAATGAAGTAATGCCTAGGTGAAATTCCATACTAACACCATAAGAAGATAACGCCTGGGAGAAACTACACCCGCATCGAAAGAAATGAAGTAATGCCTGGGAGAAATTCCATACAAACACCAAAAGGAGATTACGCCTGGGAGAAACTCCACCAACAGCGAAAGAAATTAAGTAATGCCTGGGCGAAATTCCATACCAACACCAAAAGGAGATGACGCCTGGGAGAAACTCCACCAACAGCGAAAGAAATAAAGTAATGCCTTTGGTGTTTGGTTGGAATATCTCCCAGGCATTACTTCATTTCTTTCGCTGCTGGTGGAGTTGCTCCCAGGCGTTATCTCCTTTTGGTTTTTGTATGGAATTTCTCCTAGGCATTACTTCATTTCTTTCGCTGTTGGTGGAGTTTTTTTTATCTAAGGCGTCATCTCCTTTTGGTGTTTGTATGGAATTTCTCCCAGGCATTACTTCATTTCTTTCGCTGCTGGTGTAGTTTCTCCCAGGCGTTATCTCCTTTTGGTGTTGGTATGGAATTTCTCCTAGGCATTACTTCATTTCTTTCGCTGTTGATGGAGTTTTTTTTTATCTCAGGCATCAACTCCTTTTGGTGTTTGTATGGAATTTCTCCCAGGCATTACTTCATTTCTTTCGCTGTTGGTGGAGTTGCTCCCAGGCGTTATATCCTTTTGGTGTTTGTATTGAATTTCTCTTAGGCATTACTGCATTTCTTTCGCTGTTGGTGGGGTTTTCTCCCAGGCGTCATCTCCTTTTCGTGTTGGTATGGAATTTCTCCTAGGCATTACTTCATTTCTTTCGCTGTTGGTGGAGTTTCTCCCAGGCGTCATCTCCTTTTGGTGTTGGTATGGAATTTCTCCGAGGCATTACTTCATTTCTTTCGCTGTTGGTGGAGTTTTCTCCCAGGCGTCATCTCCTTTTCGTGCTGGTATGGAATTTCTCTTAGGCATTACTTCATTTCTTTCGCTGTTGGTGGAGTATCTCCGAGGCGTCATCTCCTTTTCCGTGTTGGTATGGAATTTCTCCGAGGCATTACTTCATTTCTTTCGCTGTTGGTGGAGTTGCTCCCAGGCGTTATCTACTTTTGATGTTTGTATGGAATTTCTCCCAGGCATTACTTCATTTCTTTCGCTGTTGGTGGAGTTGCTCCCAGGCGTTATCTCCTTTTGGTGTTTGTATGGAATTTCTCTTAGGCATTACTTCATTTCTTTCGCGGTTGGTGGAGTTTTCTCCCAGGCGTCATCTCCTTTTGGTGTTGGTATGGAATTTCTCCCAGGCATTACTTACTTTCTTTCGCTGTTGGTGGAGTTTCTCCCAGGCGTCATCTCCTTTTGGTGTTGGTATGGAATATCTCCGAGGCCTTACTTCATTTCTTTCGATTTTGGTGGAGTTTCTCCCAGGCGTTATCTCCTTTTGGTGTTTGTATTAAATTTCCCTAGGCATTACTTCATTTTTTTCGCTGTTGATGGAGTTTTTTTTGTCTCAGGCGTCATCTCCTGTTGGTGTTTGTATGGAATTTCTCCCAGGCATTACTTCATTTCTTTCGCTGTTGGTGGAGTTGCTCCAAGGCGTTATCTCCTTTTGGTGTTTGTATGGAATTTCTCCTATGCATTACTTCATTTCTTTCGCTGTTGGTGGAATTTTCTCCAAGGCGTCATCTCCTTTTGGTGTTTGTATGGAATTTCTCCTAGGCATTACTTCATTTCTTTTGCTGTTGGTGGAGTTTCTCCCAGGTGTTATCTCCTTTTGGTGTTTGCATGGAATTTCTCCCAGGCATTACTTCATTTCTTTCGCTGCTGGTGGAGTTGCTCCCAGGCGTTATCTCCTTTTGGTGTTTGTATGGAATTTCTCCTAGGCATTACTTCATTTCTTTCGCTGTTGGTGGAGTTTCTCCCAGGCGTTATCTCCTTTTGGTGTTTGTATGGAATTTCTCCCAGGCATTACTTCATTTCTTTTGCTGTTGGTGGAGTTGCTCCCAGGCGTTATCTTCTTTTGGTGTTTGTATGGAATTTCTCCTAGGCATTACTTCATGTCTTTCGCTGTTTGGTGGAGTTTTCTCCAAGGCGTCATCTCCTTTTGGTGTTGGTATGGAATTTCTCCTAGGCATTACTTCATTTCTTTCGCTGTTGGTGGAGTTTCTCCCAGGCGTCATCTCCTTGTGGTTCTTGTATGGAATTTCTTCTAGGCATTACTTCATTTCTTTCGCTGTTGGTGGAATTTTCTCCAAGGCGTCATCTCCTTTTGGTGTTGGTATGGAATTTCTCCTAGGCATTACTCCATTTCTTTCGCTGTTGGTGGAATTTTCTCCAAGGCGTCATCTCCTTTTGGTGTTGGTATGGAATTTCTTCTAGGCATTACTTCATTTCTTTCGCTGTTGGTGGAATTTTCTCCAAGGCTTCATCTCCTTATGGTGTTGGTATGGAATTTCTCCTAGGCATTACTTCATTTCTTTCGCTGTTGGCGGAGTTTTCTCCAAGGCGTCATCTCCTTTTGGTGTTGGTATGGAATTTCCCCTAGGCATTACTTCATTTCTTTCGCTGTTAGTTGAGTTTCTCCCAGGCGTCATCTCCTTGTGGTTATTGTATGGAATTTCTCCTAGGCATTACTTCATTTCTGTCGCTGTTGGTGGAGTTTTTTTTTTTTTATCTCACGCGTCATCTCCTTTTAGTGTTTGTATGGAATTTCTCCTAGGCATTACTTCATTTTTTTCGCTGTTGGTGGAGTTTCTCCCAGGCGTTATCTCCTTTTGGTGTTTGTATAGAATTCTCCGAGGAATTACTTCATTTCTTTCGCTGCTTGTGGATTTGCTCCCGGGCGTTATCTCCTTTTGGTGTTTGTATGGAATTTCTCCTAGGCATTACTTCATTTCTTTCGCTGTTTGTGGAGTTTCTCCCAGGCGTTATCCCCTTTTGGTGTTTGTATAGAATTATCCGAGAAATTACTTCATTTCTTTCGCTGCTTGTGGATTTGCTCCCGGGCGTTATCTCCTTTTGGTGTTTGTATGGAATTTCTCCGAGGCATTACTTCATTTCTTTCGCTGTTGGTGGAGTTTCTCCCAGGCGTTATCTCCTTTTGGTGTTTGTATAGAATTCTCCGAGGAATTACTTCATTTCTTTCGCTGCTTGTGGATTTGCTCCCGGGCGTTATCTCCTTTTGGTGTTTGTATGGAATTTCTCCTAGGCATTACTTCATTTCTTTCGCTGTTGGTGGAGTTTCTCCCAGGCGTTATCTCCTTTTGGTGTTTGTATAGAATTCTCCGAGGAATTACTTCATTTCATTCGCTGCTTGTGGATTTGCTCCCGGGCGTTATCTCCTTTTGGTGTTTGTATGGAATTTCTCCTATGCATTACTTCATTTCTTTCGCTGTTGGTGGAATTTTCTCCAAGGCGTCATCTCCTTTTGGTGTTTGTATGGAATTTCTCCCAGGCATTACTTCATTTCTTTCGCTGTTGGTGGAGTTTCTCCCAGGCGTTATCTCCTTTTGGTGTTTGTATAGAATTCTCCGAGGAATTACTTCATTTCTTTCGCTGCTTGTGGATTTGCTCCCGGGCGTTATCTCCTTTTGGTGTTTGTATGGAATTTCTCCTAGGCATTACTTCATTTCTTTCGCTGTTGGTGGAGTTTCTCCCAGGCGTTATCTCCTTTTGGTGTTTGTATAGAATTCTCCGAGGAATTACTTCATTTCTTTCGCTGCTTGTGGATTTGCTCCCGGGCGTTATCTCCTTTTGGTGTTTGTATGGAATTTCTCCTATGCATTACTTCATTTCTTGCGCTGTTGGGGGAATTTTCTCCAAGGCGTCATCTCCTTTTGGTGTTTGTATGGAATTTCTCCTAGGCATTACTTCATTTCTTTCGCTGTTGGTGGAGTTTCTCCCAGGCGTTATCTCCTTTTGGTGTTTGTATAGAATTCTCCGAGGAATTACTTCATTTCTTTCGCTGCTTGTGGATTTGCTCCCGGGCGTTATCTCCTTTTGGTGTTTGTATGGAATTTCTCCTAGGCATTACTTCATTTCTTTCGCTGCTGGTGGAGTTGCTCCCAGGCGTTATCTCCTTTTGGTGTTTGTATGGAATTTCTCCCAGGCATTACTTCATTTCTTTCGCTGTTGGTGGAATTTTCTCCCAGGCGTCATCTCCTTTTGGTGTTGTTATGGAATTTCTCCTAGGCATTACTTCATTTCTTTTGCTGTTGATGGAGTTTCTCCAGGCGTCATCTCCTTTTGGTGTTGGTATGGAATTTCTCCCAGGCATTACTTCATTTCTTTCGCTGTGTGTGGAGTTTCTCCCAGGCATTATCTCCTTTTGGTGTTTGTATGGAATTTCTCCTAGGCATTACTTCATTTCTTTCGCTGTTGGTTGAGTTTTCTCCCAGGCGTAATCTCCTTTTGGTGTTGGTATGGAATTTCTCCCATGCATTACTTCATTTCTTTCGCTGTTGGTGGAGTTTCTCCAAGGCGTCATCTCCTTTTGGTGTTGGTATGGAATTTGTCCTAGGCATTACTCCATTTCTTTCGCTATTGATGGAGTTTTTTTTTTATCTCAGGCGTCATCTCCCTTTGGTGTTTGTATGGAATTTCTCCCAGGCATTACTTCATTTCTTTCGCTGTTGGTGGACAATCTCCCAGGCGTCATCTCCTTTTGGTGTTTGTATGGAATTTCTACCCGTCATTACTCATTTCTTTCGCTGTTGGTGGAGTTGCTCCAATGCGTTATCTCCTTTTTGTGTTTGTATGGAATTTCTCCAAGGCATTATTCATTTCTTTCGCTGTTGGTGGAGTTGCTCCAAAGCGTTATCTCCTTTTGGTGTTTGTATGGAAATTCTCCAAGGCATTACTTCATTTTTTTCGCTGTTGGGGGAGTTGCTGAAAGGCGTTATGTCCTTTTGGTTTTTGTATGGAATTTCTCCAAGGCATTACTTCATTTCTTTCGCTGTTGGTGGAGTTGCTCCAAGGCGTTATCTCCTTTTAGTGTCGGTATGGAATTTCTCCCAGGCATTACTTCATTTCTTTCGCTGTTGGTGGAGGTTCTCCCAGGCGTCATCTCCTTTTGGTGTTTGTATGGAATTTCTACCCGGCATCACTTCATTTCTTTCGCTGTTGGTGGAGTTGCTCCAATGCGTTATCTCCTTTTTGTGTTTGTATGGAATTTCTCCCCGGCATTACTTCATTTCTTTCGCTGTTGGTGGAGTTGCTCCAAAGCGTTATCTCCTTTTGGTGTTTGTATGGAAATTCTCCAAGGCATTACTTCATTTTTTTCGCTGTTGGGGGAGTTGCTGAAAGGCGTTATGTCCTTTTGGTGTTTGTATGGAATTTTTCCCCGGCATTACTTCATTTCTTTCGCTGTTGGTAAAGTTGCTCCAAGGCGTGATCTCCTTTTGGTGTTCGTATGGAATTTCTCCAAGGCATTACTTCATAACTTTCGCTGTTGGTGGAGTTGCTCCAAGGCGTTACCTCCTTTTGGTGTTTGTATGGAAATTCTCCAAGGCATTACTTCAATTTTTTCGCAGTTGGCGGAGTTGCTCCAAGGCGTTATCTCCTTTTGTTGTTTGTATGGAATTTCTCCCAGGCATTACTTCATTTATTTCGCTGTTGGTGGAGTTGCTCCAAGGCGTTATCTCCTTTTGGTGTTTGTATGGAATTTCTCCAAGGCATTACTTCATTTCTTTCGCTGTTGGTGGAGGTGGTCCCAAGCGTTATCTCCTTTTGGTGTTTGTATGGAATTTCTCCAAGGCATTACTTCATTCTTTCGCTGTTGGTGGAGTTGCTCCAAGGCGTTATCTCCTTTTGGTGTTTGTATGGAATTTCTCCAAGGCATTACTTAATTTCTTTCGCGTTTGGTGGAGTTGCTCCAAGGCTATCTCCATTTGGTGTTTGTATGGAATTTCTCCCAGGCATTACTTCATTTCTTTCGCTGTTGGTTGAGTTGCTCCAAGGCGTTAACTCCTTTTGGGGTTTGTATGGAATTTCTCCCAGTAATTACTTAATATGAAGTAATGTCTGGGAGAAATTCCATACCAACACCAAAAGGAGATAACGACTGGGAGAAACTCCACCAACAGCGAAAGAAATGAAGTAATAACTAGGAGAAATTCCATACATACACCTAAACGGGATAACGCCTGGGAGAAACTACACCAACAGCGAAAGGAATGAAGTAATGACTGGGAGAAATTACATACAACGGCAAAAGGAGATGACGCCTGGGAGAAACTCCACCAAAATCGAAAGAATGTAAGTAATGCCTGGGAGAAATTCTTACAAACACCAAAACTGGATAACGCCTGGGAGCAACTAAACTAACAGCCGGAAAAACGAAGTAATGCCTGGGAGAAATTCAATACCAACCAACACCAAAAGGAGATGACGCCTGGGAGAAACTCCACCAACAGGAAAGAAATGGAGTAATGCCTGGGAGAAACGATTAATTGTTTAAGAAGAATTCACTTCCACGGGACAAAGTGGATAATAAAATTTCTTCAGGAGCAACTCCACCAACAGCAAAAGAAATGAAGTAATGCCTGGGAGAAATTCCTAAAAAAACCAAAAGGAGATGATGCCTTGGAGCAACTCCACGAACAGCGAAAGAAATATAGTAATGCCTGGGAGAAAGTCCTTACAAACACCTAAACGAGATGACGCCTGGGAGCAACTCCACCAACAGCGAAAGAAATGAAGTAATGCCTAGGAGAAATTCCATACAAACACCAACTGGAGATGACGCCTGGGAGAAACTCCATCAACAGCGAAAGAAATGAAGTAATGGCTGGGAGAAATTCCATACCAACACCAAAAGGAGATGACGCCTGAGATACAGAAAAACTCCATACAACAGCGAAAGAAATGAAGTAATGCCTGGGAGAAATTCCATACAAACACCAAAAGGAGATAACGCCTGGGAGAAACTCCACCATCAGCGAAAGAAATGAAATAATGCCTGGGAGAAATTCCATACAACCCCCCAAAAGGAGATAACGCCTGGGAGAAACTCCACCAACAGCGAAAGAAATGAAGTAATGCCTGGGAGAAATTCCATACAAACACCAAAAGGAGATGACGCCTTGGAGAAAACTCCACCAACAGCGAAAGAAATGAAGTAATGCCTAGGAGAAATTCCATACAAACACCAAAAGGAGATAACGCCTGGGAGCAACTCCACCAATAGCGAAAGAAATGAAGTAATGCCTAGGAGAAATTCCATACAAACACCAAAAGGAGATGACACCTGAGATAAAAAAAACTCCATCAACAGCGAAAGAAATGAAGTAATGCCTAGGAGAAATTCCATGAAAACACCAAAAGGAGATGACGCCTGGGCGAAACTACACCAGCAGCGAAAGAAATGAAGTAATGCCTGGGAGAACTTCCATACAAACACCAAAAAGAAGATAACGCCTGGGAGCAACTGCACTAACAGCGAAAGAAATGAAGTAATGCCTGGGAGAAATTCCATATAAACACCTAAAGGAGATGACGCCTTTGAGAAAACTCCACCAACAGCGAAAGAAATGAAGTAATGCCTAGGAGAAATTCCATACTAACACCAAAAGAAGATAACGCCTGGGAGAAACTCCACCAAAAGCGAAAGAAATGAAGTAATGCCTGGGAGATATTCTATACAAACACCAAAAGGAGATGACGCCTGGGCGAAACTACACCAGCAGCGAAAGAAATGAAGTAATGCCTGGGAGAAATTCCATACAAACACCAAAAGGAGATAACGCCTGGGAGCAACTCCACTAACAGCGAAAGAAATGAAGTAATGCCTGGGAGACATTCCATATAAACACCAAAAGGAGATGACGCCTTTGAGAAAACTCCACCAACAGCGAAAGAAATGAAGTAATGCCTAGGAGAAATTCCATACTAACACCAAAAGAAGATAACGCCTGGGAGAAACTACACCAGCATCGAAAGAAATGAAGTAATGCCTGGGCGAAATTCCATACCAACACCAAAAGGAGATAACCCCTGGGAGAAACTCCACCAACAGCGACAGAAATGAAGTAATGCCTGGGCGAAATTCCATACCAACACCAAAAGGAGATGACGCCTGGGAGAAACTCCACCAACACCGAAAGAAATAAAGTAATGCCTTTGGTGTTTGGTTGGAATATCTCCCAGGCATTACTTCATTTCTTTCGCTGCTGGTGGAGTTGCTCCCAGGCGTTATCTCCTTTTGGTTTTTGTATGGAATTTCTCCTAGGCATTACTTCATTTCTTTCGCTGTTGGTGGAGTTTTTTTTATCTAAGGCGTCATCTCCTTTTGGTGTTTGTATGGAATTTCTCCCAGGCATTACTTCATTTCTTTCGCTGCTGGTGTAGTTTCTCTCAGGCGTTATCTCCTTTTGGTGTTGGTATGGAATTTCTCCTAGGCATTACTTCATTTCTTTCGCTGTTGATGGAGTTTTTTTTTTTTTTATCTCAGGCGTCAACTCCTTTTGGTGTTTGTATGGAATTTCTCCCAGGCATTACTTCATTTCTTTCGCTGTTGGTGGAGTTGCTCCCAGGCGTTATCTCCTTTTGGTGTTTGTATGGAATTTCTCTAAGGCATTACTGCATTTCTTTCGCTGTTGGTGGAGTTTTCTCCCAGGCGTCATCTCCTTTTCGTGTTGGTATGGAATTTCTCCCAGGCATTACTTACTTTCTTTCGCTGTTGGTGGAGTTTCTCCCAGGCGTCATCTCCTTTTGGTGTTGGTATGGAATTTCTCCGAGGCATTACTTCATTTCTTTCGCTGTTGGTGGAGTTTTCTCCCAGGCGTCATCTCCTTTTCGTGCTGGTATGGAATTTCTCTTAGGCATTACTTCATTTCTTTCGCTGTTGGTGGAGTATCTCCCAGGCGTCATCTCCTTTTGGTGTTGGTATGGAATTTCTCCGAGGCATTACTTCATTTCTTTCGCTGTTGGTGGAGTTTTCTCCCAGGCGTCATCTCCTTTTCGTGCTGGTATGGAATTTCTCTTAGGCATTACTTCATTTCTTTCGCTCTTGGTGGAGTTTCTCCCAGGCGTCATCTCCTTTTGGTGTTGGTATGGAATTTCTCCGAGGCATTACTTCATTTCTTTCGCTGTTGGTGGAGTTTTCTCCCAGGCGCCATCTCCTTTTCGTGCTGGTATGGAATTTCTCTTAGGAATTACTTCATTTCTTTCGCTGTTGGTGGAGTATCTCCCAGGCGTCATCTCCTTTTGGTGTTGGTATGGAATTTCTCCGAGGCATTACTTCATTTCTTTCGCTGTTGGTGGAATTTTCTCCAAGGCGTCATCTCCTTTTGGTGTTTGTATGGAATTTCTCCTAGGCATTACTTCATTTCTTTCGCTGTTGGTGGAGTTTCTCCCAGGCGTTATCTCCTTTTGGTGTTTGTATAGAATTCTCCGAGGAATTACTTCATTTCTTTCGCTGCTTGTGGATTTGCTCCCGGGCGTTATCTCCTTTTGGTGTTTGTATGGAATTTCTCCTAGGCATTACTTCATTTCTTTCGCTGTTGGTGGAGTTTCTCCCAGGCGTTATCTCCTTTTGGTGTTTGTATAGAATTCTCCGAGGAATTACTTCATTTCTTTCGCTGCTTGTGGTGTTTCTCCCAGGCATTATCTCCTTTTGGTGTTTGTATGGAATTTCTCCTAGGCATTACTTCATTTCTTTCGCTGTTGGTTGAGTTTTCTCCCAGGCGTAATCTCCTTTTGGTGTTGGTATGGAATTTCTCCCATGCATTACTTCATTTCTTTCGCTGTTGGTGGAGTTTCTCCAAGGCGTCATCTCCTTTTGGTGTTGGTATGGAATTTGTCCTAGGCATTACTTCATTTCTTTCGCTATTGATGGAGTTTTTTTTTATCTCAGGCGTCATCTCCCTTTGGTGTTTGTATGGAATTTCTCCCAGTCATTACTTCATTTCTTTCGCTGCTGGTGGAGTTGCTCCCAGGCGTTATCTCCTTTTGGTGTTTGTATGGAATTTCTCCCAGGCATTACTTCATTTCTTTCGCTGTTGGTGGACGTTCTCCCAGGCGTCATCTCCTTTTGGTGTTTGTATGGAATTTCTACCCGTCATTACTCATTTCTTTCGCTGTTGGTGGAGTTGCTCCAATGCGTTATCTCCTTTTTGTGTTTGTATGGAAATTCTCCAAGGCATTATTCATTTCTTTCGCTGTTGGTGGAGTTGCTCCAAAGCGTTATCTCCTTTTGGTGTTTGTATGGAAATTCTCCAAGGCATTACTTCATTTTTTTCGCTGTTGGGGGAGTTGCTGAAAGGCGTTATGTCCTTTTGGTTTTTGTATGGAATTTCTCCAAGGCATTACTTCATTTCTTTCGCTGTTGGTGGAGTTGCTCCAAGGCGTTATCTCCTTTTAGTGTCGGTATGGAATTTCTCCCAGGCATTACTTCATTTCTTTCGCTGTTGGTGGAGGTTCTCCCAGGCGTCATCTCCTTTTGGTGTTTGTATGGAATTTCTACCCGGCATCACTTCATTTCTTTCGCTGTTGGTGGAGTTGCTCCAATGCGTTATCTCCTTTTTGTGTTTGTATGGAATTTCTCCCCGGCATTACTTCATTTCTTTCGCTGTTGGTGGAGTTGCTCCAAAGCGTTATCTCCTTTTGGTGTTTGTATGGAAATGCTCCAAGGCATTACTTCATTTTTTTCGCTGTTGGGGGAGTTGCTGAAAGGCGTTATGTCCTTTTGGTGTTTGTATGGAATTTTTCCCCGGCATTACTTCATTTCTTTCGCTGTTGGTAAAGTTGCTCCAAGGCGTGATCTCCTTTTGGTGTTCGTATGGAATTTCTCCAAGGCATTACTTCATAACTTTCGCTGTTGGTGGAGTTGCTCCAAGGCGTTACCTCCTTTTGGTGTTTGTATGGAAATTCTCCAAGGCATTACTTCAATTTTTTCGCAGTTGGCGGAGTTGCTCCAAGGCGTTATCTCCTTTTGTTGTTTGTATGGAATTTCTCCCAGGCATTACTTCATTTATTTCGCTGTTGGTGGAGTTGCTCCAAGGCGTTATCTCCTTTTGGTGTTTGTATGGAATTTCTCCAAGGCATTACTTCATTTCTTTCGCTGTTGGTGGAGGTGGTCCCAAGCGTTATCTCCTTTTGGTGTTTGTATGGAATTTCTCCAAGGCATTACTTCATTCTTTCGCTGTTGGTGGAGTTGCTCCAAGGCGTTATCTCCTTTTGGTGTTTGTATGGAATTTCTCCAAGGCATTACTTAATTTCTTTCGCGTTTGGTGGAGTTGCTCCAAGGCTATCTCCATTTGGTGTTTGTATGGAATTTCTCCCAGGCATTACTTCATTTCTTTCGCTGTTGGTTGAGTTGCTCCAAGGCGTTAACTCCTTTTGGGGTTTGTATGGAATTTCTCCCAGTAATTACTTAATATGAAGTAATGTCTGGGAGAAATTCCATACCAACACCAAAAGGAGATAACGACTGGGAGAAACTCCACCAACAGCGAAAGAAATGAAGTAATAACTAGGAGAAATTCCATACATACACCTAAACGGGATAACGCCTGGGAGAAACTACACCAACAGCGAAAGGAATGAAGTAATGACTGGGAGAAATTACATACAACGGCAAAAGGAGATGACGCCTGGGAGAAACTCCACCAAAATCGAAAGAATGTAAGTAATGCCTGGGAGAAATTCTTACAAACACCAAAACTGGATAACGCCTGGGAGCAACTAAACTAACAGCCGGAAAAACGAAGTAATGCCTGGGAGAAATTCAATACCAACCAACACCAAAAGGAGATGACGCCTGGGAGAAACTCCACCAACAGGAAAGAAATGGAGTAATGCCTGGGAGAAACGATTAATTGTTTAAGAAGAATTCACTTCCACGGGACAAAGTGGATAATAAAATTTCTTCAGGAGCAACTCCACCAACAGCAAAAGAAATGAAGTAATGCCTGGGAGAAATTCCTAAAAAAACCAAAAGGAGATGATGCCTTGGAGCAACTCCACGAACAGCGAAAGAAATATAGTAATGCCTGGGAGAAAGTCCTTACAAACACCTAAACGAGATGACGCCTGGGAGCAACTCCACCAACAGCGAAAGAAATGAAGTAATGCCTAGGAGAAATTCCATACAAACACCAACTGGAGATGACGCCTGGGAGAAACTCCATCAACAGCGAAAGAAATGAAGTAATGGCTGGGAGAAATTCCATACCAACACCAAAAGGAGATGACGCCTGAGATACAGAAAAACTCCATACAACAGCGAAAGAAATGAAGTAATGCCTGGGAGAAATTCCATACAAACACCAAAAGGAGATAACGCCTGGGAGAAACTCCACCATCAGCGAAAGAAATGAAATAATGCCTGGGAGAAATTCCATACAACCCCCCAAAAGGAGATAACGCCTGGGAGAAACTCCACCAACAGCGAAAGAAATGAAGTAATGCCTGGGAGAAATTCCATACAAACACCAAAAGGAGATGACGCCTTGGAGAAAACTCCACCAACAGCGAAAGAAATGAAGTAATGCCTAGGAGAAATTCCATACAAACACCAAAAGGAGATAACGCCTGGGAGCAACTCCACCAATAGCGAAAGAAATGAAGTAATGCCTAGGAGAAATTCCATACAAACACCAAAAGGAGATGACACCTGAGATAAAAAAAACTCCATCAACAGCGAAAGAAATGAAGTAATGCCTAGGAGAAATTCCATGAAAACACCAAAAGGAGATGACGCCTGGGCGAAACTACACCAGCAGCGAAAGAAATGAAGTAATGCCTGGGAGAACTTCCATACAAACACCAAAAAGAAGATAACGCCTGGGAGCAACTGCACTAACAGCGAAAGAAATGAAGTAATGCCTGGGAGAAATTCCATATAAACACCTAAAGGAGATGACGCCTTTGAGAAAACTCCACCAACAGCGAAAGAAATGAAGTAATGCCTAGGAGAAATTCCATACTAACACCAAAAGAAGATAACGCCTGGGAGAAACTCCACCAAAAGCGAAAGAAATGAAGTAATGCCTGGGAGATATTCTATACAAACACCAAAAGGAGATGACGCCTGGGCGAAACTACACCAGCAGCGAAAGAAATGAAGTAATGCCTGGGAGAAATTCCATACAAACACCAAAAGGAGATAACGCCTGGGAGCAACTCCACTAACAGCGAAAGAAATGAAGTAATGCCTGGGAGACATTCCATATAAACACCAAAAGGAGATGACGCCTTTGAGAAAACTCCACCAACAGCGAAAGAAATGAAGTAATGCCTAGGAGAAATTCCATACTAACACCAAAAGAAGATAACGCCTGGGAGAAACTACACCAGCATCGAAAGAAATGAAGTAATGCCTGGGCGAAATTCCATACCAACACCAAAAGGAGATAACCCCTGGGAGAAACTCCACCAACAGCGAAAGAAATGAAGTAATGCCTGGGCGAAATTCCATACCAACACCAAAAGGAGATGACGCCTGGGAGAAACTCCACCAACACCGAAAGAAATAAAGTAATGCCTTTGGTGTTTGGTTGGAATATCTCCCAGGCATTACTTCATTTCTTTCGCTGCTGGTGGAGTTGCTCCCAGGCGTTATCTCCTTTTGGTTTTTGTATGGAATTTCTCCTAGGCATTACTTCATTTCTTTCGCTGTTGGTGGAGTTTTTTTTATCTAAGGCGTCATCTCCTTTTGGTGTTTGTATGGAATTTCTCCCAGGCATTACTTCATTTCTTTCGCTGCTGGTGTAGTTTCTCCCAGGCGTTATCTCCTTTTGGTGTTGGTATGGAATTTCTCCTAGGCATTACTTCATTTCTTTCGCTGTTGATGGAGTTTTTTTTTTTTTATCTCAGGCGTCAACTCCTTTTGGTGTTTGTATGGAATTTCTCCCAGGCATTACTTCATTTCTTTCGCTGTTGGTGGAGTTGCTCCCAGGCGTTATCTCCTTTTGGTGTTTGTATGGAATTTCTCTAAGGCATTACTGCATTTCTTTCGCTGTTGGTGGAGTTTTCTCCCAGGCGTCATCTCCTTTTCGTGTTGGTATGGAATTTCTCCCAGGCATTACTTACTTTCTTTCGCTGTTGGTGGAGTTTCTCCCAGGCGTCATCTCCTTTTGGTGTTGGTATGGAATTTCTCCGAGGCATTACTTCATTTCTTTCGCTGTTGGTGGAGTTTTCTCCCAGGCGTCATCTCCTTTTCGTGCTGGTATGGAATTTCTCTTAGGCATTACTTCATTTCTTTCGCTGTTGGTGGAGTATCTCCCAGGCGTCATCTCCTTTTGGTGTTGGTATGGAATTTCTCCGAGGCATTACTTCTTTTCTTTCGCTGTTGGTGGAGTTTTCTCCCAGGCGTCATCTCCTTTTCGTGCTGGTATGGAATTTCTCTTAGGCATTACTTCATTTCTTTCGCTCTTGGTGGAGTTTCTCCCAGGCGTCATCTCCTTTTGGTGTTGGTATGGAATTTCTCCGAGGCATTACTTCATTTCTTTCGCTGTTGGTGGAGTTTTCTCCCAGGCGTCATCTCCTTTTCGTGCTGGTATGGAATTTCTCTTAGGCATTACTTCATTTCTTTCGCTGTTGGTGGAGTATCTCCCAGGCGTCATCTCCTTTTGGTGTTGGTATGGAATTTCTCCGAGGCATTACTTCATTTCTTTCGCTGTTGGTGGAATTTTCTCCAAGGCGTCATCTCCTTTTGGTGTTTGTATGGAATTTCTCCTAGGCATTACTTCATTTCTTTCGCTGTTGGTGGAGTTTCTCCCAGGCGTTATCTCCTTTTGGTGTTTGTATAGAATTCTCCGAGGAATTACTTCATTTCTTTCGCTGCTTGTGGATTTGCTCCCGGGCGTTATCTCCTTTTGGTGTTTGTATGGAATTTCTCCTAGGCATTACTTCATTTCTTTCGCTGTTGGTTGAGTTTTCTCCCAGGCGTAATCTCCTTTTGGTGTTGGTATGGAATTTCTCCCATGCATTACTTCATTTCTTTCGCTGTTGGTGGAGTATCTCCAAGGCGTCATCTCCTTTTGGTGTTGGTATGGAATTTGTCCTAGGCATTACTTCATTTCTTTCGCTATTGATGGAGTTTTTTTTTATCTCAGGCGTCATCTCCCTTTGGTGTTTGTATGGAATTTCTCCCAGTCATTACTTCATTTCTTTCGCTGCTGGTGGAGTTGCTCCCAGGCGTTATCTCCTTTTGGTGTTTGTATGGAATTTCTCCCAGGCATTACTTCATTTCTTTCGCTGTTGGTGGACGTTCTCCCAGGCGTCATCTCCTTTTGGTGTTTGTATGGAATTTCTACCCGTCATTACTCATTTCTTTCGCTGTTGGTGGAGTTGCTCCAATGCGTTATCTCCTTTTTGTGTTTGTATGGAAATTCTCCAAGGCATTATTCATTTCTTTCGCTGTTGGTGGAGTTGCTCCAAAGCGTTATCTCCTTTTGGTGTTTGTATGGAAATTCTCCAAGGCATTACTTCATTTTTTTCGCTGTTGGGGGAGTTGCTGAAAGGCGTTATGTCCTTTTGGTTTTTGTATGGAATTTCTCCAAGGCATTACTTCATTTCTTTCGCTGTTGGTGGAGTTGCTCCAAGGCGTTATCTCCTTTTAGTGTCGGTATGGAATTTCTCCCAGGCATTACTTCATTTCTTTCGCTGTTGGTGGAGGTTCTCCCAGGCGTCATCTCCTTTTGGTGTTTGTATGGAATTTCTACCCGGCATCACTTCATTTCTTTCGCTGTTGGTGGAGTTGCTCCAATGCGTTATCTCCTTTTTGTGTTTGTATGGAATTTCTCCCCGGCATTACTTCATTTCTTTCGCTGTTGGTGGAGTTGCTCCAAAGCGTTATCTCCTTTTGGTGTTTGTATGGAAATGCTCCAAGGCATTACTTCATTTTTTTCGCTGTTGGGGGAGTTGCTGAAAGGCGTTATGTCCTTTTGGTGTTTGTATGGAATTTTTCCCCGGCATTACTTCATTTCTTTCGCTGTTGGTAAAGTTGCTCCAAGGCGTGATCTCCTTTTGGTGTTCGTATGGAATTTCTCCAAGGCATTACTTCATAACTTTCGCTGTTGGTGGAGTTGCTCCAAGGCGTTACCTCCTTTTGGTGTTTGTATGGAAATTCTCCAAGGCATTACTTCACTTTTTTCGCAGTTGGTGGAGTTGCTCCAAGGCGTTATCTCCTTTTGTTGTTTGTATGGAATTTCTCCCAGGCATTACTTTATTTATTTCGCTGTTGGTGGAGTTGCTCCAAGGCGTTATCTCCTTTTGGTGTTTGTATGGAATTTCTCCAAGGCATTACTTCATTTCTTTCGCTGTTGGTGGAGTTTTCTCCCAGGCGTCATCTCCTTTTAGTGTTTGTATGGAATTTCTCTCAGGCATTACTTACTTTCTTTCGCTGTTGGTGGAGTTTCTCCACGGCGTACTCCTTTTGTTGTTTGTATGGAATTTCTCCAAGGCATTACTTAATTTCTTTCGCGTTTGGTGGAGTTGCTCCAAGGCGTTATGTCCATTTGGTGTTTGTATGGAATTTCTCCCAGGCATTACTTCATTTCTTTCGCTGTTGGTGGAATTTTCTCCAAGGCGTTATCTCCTTTTGGTGTTGGTATGGACTTTCTCCTAGGCATTACCTCATTTCTTTCGCTGTTGGTGGAGTTTCTCCCAGGCGTTATCTCCTTTTGGTGTTTGTATAGAATTCCCCCAGGAATTACTTCATTTCTTTCGCTGCTGGTGGATTTGCTCCCGGGCGTTATCTCCTTTTGGTGTTTGTATGGAATTTCTCCTAGGCATTACTTCATTTCTTTCGCTGTTGGTGGAGTTTTTTTTTTTTTTATCTTAGGCGTCATCTCCTTTTGGTGTTTGTATGGAATTTCTCCCAGGCATTACTTCATTTCTTTCGCTGCTGGTGGAGTTGCTCCCAGGCCTTATCTCCTTTTGGTGTTTGTATGGAATTTCTCCTAGGCATTACTTCATTTCTTTCGCTGGTGATGGAGTTTTTTTTTTTAGCTCAGGCGTCAACTCCTTTTGGTGTTTGTATGGAATTTCTCCCAGGCATTACTTCATTTCTTTCGCTGTTGGTGGAGTTGCTCCCAGGCGTTATCTCCTTTTGGTGTTTGTATGGAATTTCTCTTAGGCATTACTGCATTTCTTTCGCTGTTGGTGGAGTTTTCTCCCAGGCGTCATCTCCTTTTCGTGTTGGTATGGAATTTCTCCTAGGCATTACTTCATTTCTTTCGCTGTTGGTGGAGTTTCTCCCAGGCGTCATCTCCTTTTGGTGTTAGTATGGAATTTCTCCGAGGCATTACTTACTTTCTTTCGCTGTTGGTGGAGTTTCTCCCAGGCGTTATCTCCTTTTGGTGTTGGTATGGAATTTCTCCTAGGCATTACTTCATTTCTTGATCCGATGGTGGAGTTTTCTCCCAGGCGTCATCTCCTTTTGGTGTTTGTATGAAATTTCTCACAGGCAGTACTTCTACTTCATTTCTTTCGCTGTTGGTGGAGTTGCTCCCAGGCCTTATCTCCTTTTGGTGTTTGTATGGAATTTCTCCCAGGCATTACTTCATTTCTTTCGCTGTTGGTGGAGTTTTCTCCCAGGCGTCATCTCCCTTTGGTGTGTGTATGGAATTTCTCCTAGGCATTACTTCATTTCTTTCGCTGTTGGTGGGTTTTCTCCCAGGCGTCATCTCCTTTTGGTGTTTGTATGAAATTTCTCACAGGCAGTACTTCATTTCTTTCGCTGTTGGTGGAGTTGCTCCCAGGCGTTATCTCCTTTTGGTGTTTGTATGGAATTTCTCCTAGGCATTACTTCATTTATTTCGCTGTTCGTGGAGTTTTCTCCAAGGCGTCATCTCCTTTTGGTGTTTGTATGGAATTTCTCCCGGGCATTATTTCATTTCTTTCGCTGTTGGTGTAGTTTCTCCCAGGTGTTATCTCATTTTGGTGTTGGTATGGAATTTCTCCTAGGCATTACTTCATTTCTTTCGCGGTTGGTGGAGTTTCTCCCAGGCGTCATCTCTTTTGGTGTTTGTATGGAATTTCTCCCCGGCATTACTTCATTTCTTTCGCTGTGGGTGGAGTTGCTCCAAGGCGTTATCTCCTTTTTGTGTTTGTATGGAATTTCTCCAAGGCATTATTCATTTCTTTCGCTGTTGGTGGAGTTGCTCCAAAGCGTTATCTCCTTTTGGTGTTTGTATGGAAATTCTCCAAGGCATTACTTCATTTTTTTCGCTGTTGGGGGAGTTGCTCAAAGGCGTTATCTCCTTTTGGTATTTGTATGGAATTTCTCCAAGGCATTACTTCATTTCTTTCGCTGTTGGTGGAGTTGCTCCAAGGCGTTATGTCCTTTTGGTGTTTGTATGGAATTTCTCCCCGGCATTACTTCATTTCTTTCGCTGTTGGTGAAGTTGCTCCAAGGCGTTATCTCCTTTTGGTGTTCGTATGGAATTTCTCCAAGGCATTACTTCATTTCTTTCGCTGTTGGTGGAGTTGCTTCAAGGCGTTATCTCCTTTTGGTGTTTGTATGGAATTTCTCCAAGGCATTACTTCATTCTTTCGCTGCTGGTGGAGTTTCTCCAAGGCGTTATCTCCTTTTGGTGTTTGTATGGAATTTCTCCAAGGAATTACTTCATTTCTTTCGCTGTTGGTGGAGTTGCTCCAAGGCGTTATCGCCTTTTGGTGTGTGTATGGAATTTCTCCAAGGCATTACTTCATTCTTTCGCTGCTGGTGGAGTTTCTCCAAGGCGTTATCTCCTTTTGGTGTTTGTATGGAATTTCTCCAAGGAATTACTTCATTTCTTTCGCGTTTGGCGGAGTTGCTCCAAGGCGTTATCTCCTTTTGGTGTTTGTATGAAATATCTCCCAGGCATTAGTTCATTTCTTTCGCTGTTGGTGGAGTTGCTCCAAGGCGTTATCTCCTTTTGGGGTTTGTATGGAATTTCCCCCAGGCATTGTTTCATTTCTTTCGCTGTTGGTGGAGTGTCTCCCAAGCGTTATCTCCTTTTGCTGTTTGTATGGAATTTCTCCCAGGTATTACTTCATGTCTTTAGGTGTTGGTGGAGTTTCTCCGAGGTTTTAAGGAGATAAAACATGGGAGCAACTCCACGAACAGCGAAAGAAATTAAGTAATGCCTGGGAGAAATTCCATATCAACACACAACAGAAGATAACGCCGAGGAGAAACTCCACCAAGAGCGAAAGAAATGAAGTAATGCCTGGGAGAAATTCCATACCAACACCAAAAGGAGATGACGCCTGGGAGCAACTCAACAACCGCGAAAGAAATGAAGTAATGCCTTGGAGAAATTCCGTACAAAAACCAAAGGGAGATGACACCTGGGAGAAACTCCATTAACAGCGAAAGAAATGAAGTCATGCCTAGAAAAAATTCCATACCAATACTAAAGAGAGATGACGCCTTGGAGACAACTCCACCAACAGGGAAAGAAATGAAGTAATGCCTACGAGAAATTCCATACAAACACAAAAGGAGATAACGCCTGGGAGAAACTACACCAACAGCGAAAGATATGAAGTAATGCCTGGGGGAAATTCCATACCAACACCAAAAGGAGATGACGCCTGGGAGAAACTCCACCAACAGCGAAAGAAATGAAGTAATGCCTAGGAGAAATTCCATACCAACACCAAAAGGAGATGACGCCTGGGAGAAACTCCACCAACACCGAAAGAAATTAAGTATGTCCTAGGAGAAATTCCATACCAACACCAAAAGGAGATAACGCCTTGGAGAAAACTCCACCAACAGCGAAAGAAATGAAGTAATGCCTAGGAGAAATTCCATACCAACACCAAAAAGGAGATAACGCCTGGGAGAAACTCCACCAACAGCGAAAGAAATGAAGTAATGCCTGGGAGAAATTCCATACAAACACCAAAAGGAGATGACGCTTGAGATAAAAAAAAACTCCATCAACAGCGAAAGAATGAAGTAATGCCTGGGAGAAATTCCCTACAAACACCAAAAGGATATAAGGCCTGGGAGAAACTCCACCAAAAGCGAAAGAAATTAAGTAATGCCTGTGAGAAATTCCATACCAACACCAAAAGGAGATTACGCCTTGGAGAAACTCCACCAACAGCGAAAGAAGTGAAGTAATGCCTAGGAGAAATTCCATACCAACACCAAAAGGAGATGACGCCTTGGGGAAACTCCACCAATAGCGAAATAAATGAAGTAATGCCAGGGAGAAATTCCATACAAACACCAAAAGGAGATAAGGCCTGGGAGCAACTCCACCAACAGCGAAAGAAATGAAGTAATGCCTAGGAGAAATTCCATACAAACACCAAAAGGAGATGACGCCTTTGAGAAAACTCCACCAACAGCGAAAAAAATGAAGTAATGCCTAGGAGAAATTCCATACAAACACCAAAAGGAGATAACGCCTGGGAGAAACTCCACCAACAGCGAAAGAAATGAAGTAATGCCTAGGAGAAATTCCATACCAACACCAAAAGGAGATGACGCCTTGGGGAAACTCCACCAACAGCGAAATAAATGAAGTAATGCCTAGGAGAAATTCCATACAAACACCAAAAGGAGATAAGGCCTGGGAGCAACTCCACCAACAGCGAAAGAAATGAAGTAATGCCTAGGAGAAATTCCATACAAACACCAAAATGAGATGACGCTTTGGAGAAAACTCCACCAACAGCGAAAAAAATGAAGTAATGCCTAGGAGAAATTCCATACCAACACCAAAAGGAGATGACGCCTTGGAGCAACTCCACCAACAGCGAAAGAAATGAAGTAATGCCTAGGAGAAATTCCATACAAACACCAAAAGGAGATAACGCCTGGGAGAAACTCCACCAACAGCGAAAGAAATGAAGTAATGCCTAGGAGAAATTCCATACAAACACCAAAAGGAGATGACACCTGAGATAAAAAAAAACTCCATCAACAGCGAAAGAAATGAAGTAATGCCTCGGAGAAATTCCATGGAAACACCAAAAGGAGATGACGCCTGGGAGCAACTCCACCGACAGCGAAAGAAATGAAGTAATGCCTGGGAGAAATTCCATACAAACACCAAAAGGAGATAACGCCTGGGAGCAACTCCACTAACAGCGAAAGAAATGAAGTAATGCCTGGGAGAAATTCCATATAAACACCAAAAGGAGATGACGCCTTTGAGAAAACTCCACCAACAGCGAAAGAAATAAAGTAATGCCTGGGCGCAATTCCATACCAACACCAACAGGAGATGACGTTTGGGAGAAACTCCACCAACAGCGAAAGAAATAAAGTAATGCCTTTGGTGTTTGTATGGAATTTCTCCTAGGCATTACTTCATTTCTTTCGCTGTTGGTGGAGTTTTTTTTTATCTCAGGCGTCATCTCCTTTTGGTGTTTGTATGGAATTTCTCCCAGGCATTACTTCATTTCTTTCGCTGTTGGTGGAGGTTTCTCCCAGGCGTTATCTCCTTTTGGTGTTGGTATGGAATTTCTCCGAGGCATTACTTCATTTCTTTCGCTGCTGGTGTAGTTTCGCCCAGGCGTTATCTCCTTTTGGTGTTTGTATGGAATTTCTCCCAGGCATTACTTCATTTCTTTCGCTGCTGGTGTAGTTTCGCCCAGGCGTTATCTCCTTTTGGTGTTTGTATGGAATTTCTCCTAGGCATTACTTCATTTCTTTCGCTGTTGATGGAGTTTTTTTTATCTCAGGCGTCATCTCCTTTTGGTGTTTGTATGGAATTTCTCCCAGGCATTACTTCATTTCTTTCGCTGTTGGTGGAGGTTTCTCCCAGGCGTTATCTCCTTTTGGTGTTGGTATGGAATTTCTCCGAGGCATTACTTCATTTCTTTCGCTGTTGGTGGAGTTCTCCCAGGCGTCATCTCCTTTTGGTGTTTGTATGGAATTTCTCCTAGGCATTACTTCATTTCTTTCGCTGCTGGTGGAGTTGCTCCCAGGCGTTATCTCCTTTTGGTGTTTGTATGGAATTTCTCCCAGGCATTACTTCATTTCTTTCGCTGTTGGTGGAGTTTCTCCCAGGCGTCATCTCCTTTTGGTGTTGTTATGGAATTTCTCCTAGGCATTACTTCATTTCTTTCGCTGTTGGTTGAGTTTTCTCCAAGGAATCATCTCCTTTTGGTGTTGGTATGGAATTTCTCCTAGGCATTACTTCATTTCTTTCGCTGTTGGTGGAGTTGATCTCAGGCGTTATCTCCTTTTGACGTTTGTATGGAATTTCTCCCAGGCATTACTTCATTTCTTTCGCTGTTGGTGGAGTTTCTCCCAGACGTCATCTCCTTTTGGTGTTTGTATGGAATTTCTCCCAGGCATTACTTCATTTCTTTCGCTGTTGGTGGAGTTGCTCTCAGGCGTTATCTCCTTTTGATGTTTGTATGGAATTTCTTCCAGGCATTACTTCATTTCTTTCGCTGTTGGTGGAGTTGCTCCCAGGCGTTATCTCCTTTTGGTGTTTGTATGGAATTTCTCTTAGGCATTACTTCATTTCTTTCGCGGTTGGTGGAGTTTTCTCCAAGGCGTTATCTCCTTTTGGTGTTGGTATGGAATTTCTCCGAGGCATTACTTCATTTCTTTCGCTGTTGGTGGAGTTCTCCCAGGCGTCATCTCCTTTTGGTGTTGGTATGGAATTTCTCCGAGGCATTACTTCATTTCTTTCGATGTTGGTGGAGTTTCTCCCAGGGTTCATCTCCTTTTCGTGTTGGTATGGAATTTCTCCTAGGCATTACTTCATTTCTTTCGCTGTTGGTGGAGTTTCTCCCAGGCGTCATCTCCTTTTGGTGTTTGTATGGAATTTCTCCGAGGCATTACTTCATTTCTTTCGCTGTTGGTGGAGTTTCTATCAGGCGTCATCTCCTTTTGGTGTTTGTATGGCATTTCTCCGAGGCATTACTTCATTTCTTTCGATGTTGGTGGAGTTTCTCCCAGGCGTTATCTCCTTTTGGTGTTGGTATGGAATTTCTCCTAGGCATTACTTCATTTTTTTCGCTGTTGGTGGATTTTTCTCAAAGGCGTCATCTCCTTTTGGTGTTGGTATGGAATTTCTCCGAGGCATTACTTCATTTCTTTCGCTGTTGGTGGAGTTTCTCCCAGGCGTCATCTCCTTTTGGTGTTTGTATGGAATGTCTCCGAGGCATTACTTCATTTCTTTCGCTGTTGGTGGAGTTTCTCCCAGGCGTCATCTCCTTTTGGTGTTGGTATGGCATTTCTCCGTAGCATTACTTCATTTCTTTCGATGTTGGTGGAGTTTCTCCCAGGCGTTATCTCCTTTTGGTGTTGGTATGGAATTTCTCCGAGGCATTACTTCATTTCTTTCGCTGTTGGTCGAGTTTCTCCCAGGCGTCATCTCCTTTTGGTGTTGGTATGGCATTTCTCCGAGGCATTACTTCATTTCTTTCGATGTTTGTGGAGTTTCTCCAAGCCTTATCTCCTTTTGGTGTTTGTATGGAATGTCTCCAAGGCATTACTTCATTTCTTTCGCTGTTGGTGGAGTTTCTCCCAGGCGTCATCTCCATTTTGGTGTTGGTATTGAATTTCTCCTAGGCATTACTTCATTTCTTTCGCTGTTGATGGAGTTTTCTTTTTATCTCAGGTGTTGGCTTTTTATCTTTGGTGTTGGTATGGAATTTCTCCGAGGCATTACTTTATTTCTTTCGCTGTTGGCAGAGTTTCTCCCAGGCGTCATCTCCTTTTGGTGTTGGTATGGCATTTCTCCGAGGCATTACTTCATTTCTTTCGATGTTGGTGGAGTTTCTCCAAGGCCTTATCTCCTTTTGGTGTTTGTATGGAATTTCTCCTAGGCATTACTTCATTTCTGTCGCTGTTGGCGGAGTTTTCTCCAAGGCGTCATCTACTTTTGGTGTTTGTATGGAATTTCTCCCAGGCAGTACTTCATTTCTTTCGCTGTTGGTGGAGTTGCTCCCAGGCCTTATCTCTTTTTGTTGTTTGTATGGAATTTCTCCTAGGAATTACTTCATTTATTTCGCTGTTGGTGGAGTTGTCTCCTAGGCGTCATCTCCTTTTTGTGTTTGTATGGAATTTCTACCAGGCATTACTTCATTTCTTTCGCTATTGGTGTAGTTTCTCCACGGTGTTATCTCCTTTTGGTGTTGGTATGGAATTTCTCCTAGGCATTACTTCATTTCTTTCGCTGTTGATGGAGTTTTTTTTTTTTTTTTTTATCTCAGGCGTCATTACCCTTTGGTGTTTGTATGGAATTTCTCCCAGGCATTACTTCATTTCTTTCGCTGTTGGTGGAGGAGCTCCCAGGCGTTATCTCCTTTTGGTGTTGGTATGGAATTTCTCCTAGGCATTACTTAATTTCTTTCGCTGTTGGTGGAGTTTCTCCCAAGCGTCATCTCCTTGTGGTTATTGTATGGAATTTCTCCTAGGCATTACTTCATTTCTTTCGCTGTTGGTGGAGTTTTCTCCCAGGCGTCATCTCCTTTTGGTGATTGTTTGGAATTTCTCCCAGGCATTACTTATTTCTTTCGCTGTTGGTGGAGTTTTCTCCAAGGCGTCATCTCCTTTTGGTGTTGGTATGGAATTTCTCCTAGGCATTACTTAATTTCTTTCGCTGTTGGTGGAGTTTCTCCCAGGCGTCATCTCCTTGTGGTTATTGTATGGAATTTCTCCTAGGCATTACTTCATTTCTTTCGCTGTTGGTGGAGTTTTCTCCCAGGCGTCATCTCCTTTTAGTGTTTGTATGGAATTTCTCCCAGGCATTACTTACTTTCTTTCGCTGTTGGTGGAGTTTCCCCCAGGCGTCATCTCCTTTTAGTGTTTGTATGGCATATCTCCCATGCATTACTTCATTTATTTCGCTGTTGATGGAGTTTCTCCCAGGCGTCATCTTCTTTTTTTGTTTGTATGGAATTTCTCCCAGTCATTACTTCATTTCTTTCGCTGTTGGTGGAGTTTCTCCCAGGCGTCATCTCCTTTTGGTGTTTGTATGGAATTTCTCCCAGGCATTACTTCATTTCTTTCGCTGTTGGTGGAGTTTCTCCCAGGCGTTATCTCCTTTTGGTGTTTGTATGGAATTTCTCCTAGGCATTACTTCATTTCTGTCGCTGTTGGTGGAGTTTCTCCCAGGCGTCATCTCCTTTTGTTGTTTGTATGGAATTTCTCCCAGGCATTACTTCATTTTTTTCGCTGTTGGATGAGTTTCTCCCAGGCGTAATCTCCTTTTGTAGTTTGTATGGAATTTCTCCCTGGCATTACTTCATTTCTTTCGCTGTTGGTGGAGTTTCTCCCAGGCGTCATCTCCTTTTGTTGTTTGTATGGAATTTCTCCCAGGCATTACTTCATTTATTTCGCTGTTGGTGGAGTTTCTCCCAGGCGTCATCTCCTTTTGGTGCTGGTATGGAATTTCTCCCAGGCATTACTTCATTTCTGTCGCGGTTGGTGGAGTTTCTCCCAGGCGTAATCTCCTTTTGTTGTTTGTATGGAATTTCTCCCAGGCATTACTTCACTTCTTTCGCTGTTAGTGGAGTTTCTCCCAGGCGTCATCTCCTTTTGTGGATTGTATGGAATTTCTCCCATGCATTACTTCATTTCTTTCGCTGTTGGTGGAGTTTCTCCCAGGCATCATCTTCTTTTGTTGTTTGTATGGAATTTCTCCCAGGTATTACTTCATTTCTTTCGCTTGTGGTGGACTTCCTCCCAGGCGTTATCTCCTTTTGGTGATTGTATGGAATTTCTCCCATGCATTACATCATTTCTTTCGCTGTTGGTTGAGTTTCTCTCAGGCATCATCTTCTTTTGTTGTTTGTATCGAATTTCTCCCAGGCATTACTTCATTTCTTTCGCTGTTGGTGGAGTTTCTCCCAGGCGTCATCTCCTTGTGGTTATTGTATGGAATTTCTCCCAGGCATTACTTCATTTCTTTCGCTGTTGGTGGAGTTTCTCCCAGGCGTCATATCCTTTTAGTGTTTGTATTAAATTTCTCCCAGGCATTACTTCATTTCTTTCGCTGTTGGTGGAGTTTCTCCAAGGCGTTATCTCCTTTTGTTGTTTGTATGGAATTTCTCCCATGCATTACTGCATTTCTTTCGCTGTTGGTGGAGTTTCTCCCGGGCGTCATCTCCTTTTGTTGTTTGTATGGAATTTCTCCCAGGCATTACTTCATTTCTTTCGCTGTTGGTGGAGTTTGTTTAATCTCAGGCGTCATCTCCTTTTGTTGTTTGTATGGAATTTCTCCCAGGTATTACTTAATTTCTTTCGCTTATGGTGGACTTCCTCCCAGGCGGTATCTCCTTTTGGTGATTGTATGGAATTTCTCCCATGCATTACATCATTTCTTTCGCTGTTGGTGGAGATTCTGCCAGCCGTCATCTCCTTTTTGTGTTGGTATCGAATTTCTCCCAGGCATTACTTATTTCTTTCGCTGTTGGTTGAGTTGTTCCAAGGCGTTATATCCTTTTGGTGTTTGTATGGAATTCCTCCCAGGAATTACTTCATTTCTGTCGCTGTTGGTTGAGTTTCTACCAGGCGTTATCTCCTTGAGGTGTTTGTATGGAATTTTTTCTAGGCATTACTTCATTTCTTTCGCTGTTGGTGGAGTTGCTCCAAGGGTTTATCTCCTTCTGGTGTTTGTATTGAATTTCTCCCAGGCATTGTTTCATTTCTTTCGCTGTTGGTGGACTGTCTCCCAGGCGTTATCTCGTTTTGGTGTTGGTATGGATTGTTTTCTAGGCATTACTTTTTTTCTTTCGCTGTTGGAGGAGTTGCTCCAAGGCCTTATCTCCTTTTGGTGTTAGTTTGAAATTTCTCCCAGGCATTACTTCATTTCTTTTGCTGTTGGTGGATTTTCTCCCAGGCGTTATCTCCTTTCGCTGTTGACGGGAGGAGGGGGTCGAATCCTCCTATCTTGATGGCATCACGCCCTGCCTCTGTCGCTGGGGTTGGACTTTCGCACATCCGTCTGCCAACACGGCCAGCGGAGACTGTCTTTGCCAAAAAGGCCTTTTCTCCTTCTTTCTTTGTTTCTCTCTCTCCCTCTTCTCAGTATCGTTCTCACACCCTTCCTTTCCTTCATTCTTTGTTGACTAGCAACCCGCACGGGCGCACGGGTCGATGGTTTTCTGGTCACATTACCCGTCATCTCGCTTGCTTGCATATCAAAAGTCTTTTCTCACCTCTCTCTCCTTCTTTCCTTTTCTGCTGTCTTTCTCTCTCTCTGTCTTTCTCTCTCTCTCTCCTTCTTTCCTCTTCTTACTGTCTTTCTCTCTCTCTCTCTCTCTCTTTCCTTCTTTCCTCTTCTTACTGTCTCTCTCTCTTGGAAACTACGTTCATTTGCCTTTTTGATAAAATAATAAAACAAAAAAAAAACGATACATTTCTCGTTGGCCCGAAATTAAACATTTCGATTTTTTAATTAATTATGTAATACAAGTCATGGATTACGTCACACTGTACACACAATAACCCTTATCCCCGAGTGGCTTCTGGGCCTTGATAAGTGGTGACGTCCATGTAAAAAAAATATTTACTGTAGTGCACTTAATATGCAGTCCTCCGGCCAAATAATATCCAAAGGTTGGCCAAAAGCATTTACTCCTTTACAGTCAACCGGGTCGTTTTTTACAAGGAGGGCTAAGTTTTTTGTTTCTATATATAAATAAAATGAACTCATTTTTTCCTGTCTGATTTTGACCTAAATAGGATTAAAAATCAAGATATTTCATGCAAATATAATATGCACAAACGGCAGAACAATATCTGAGGTGTGTTATAGGCTTATTATTTCTCAAATTCCTCGATAATCTTAGATTTCTATACTTTTTCTGCTGAGAAGTCACGGCCAAAATCGGTTAAGATCAATGGAAGTGGTAAAATATTTTCTCTCTAATAAATTCCTTCTCCTCCCTGCCACCACTTAACACCGTTTGAGGATCGTTCACAAGGAACAGTTGAGAAGAGAACACCGGTTTGGCTTCGTAGTTCTTTCATGTGAAGTTATTTAAAATCACTAAACTAAGCTGCAGTGCTCTGTGGCGTAGTGGTTAGCGTGCTGGACAATTCACATTATATTTTCACGTTCACGCCGACCTACCGTAGTCTTTTTTTTTTTTTTTTCCTAAACAACTGGAATGGACTTTTCTTGGTGGCCGAACTGTTAACGTTGCAGATGTTTTTGTTTTTTTTTCACACTTTATTTTCCTACTTTTACTCATGACTCCGGGTTTGATCCTTCCTACTTACCTACCATAACATTTTTTAAAACTCCCCCCCGTCCCGGAAACAAACACTCGGGCAACGCCGGGTACCCCCGCTAGTTTGTAAATATTTTTGCAAGTCATTCAAACCTCGCGTGAATGACGTCGAAGAAAAACAGTTTATTTCGAACGCCAGTCACGTCACAATCGTGGTGGGCGCATCGATAAGACCATTTGCTTCTTTTTCACCCCTTTTTCTATTGCGCGTTACGGGTTCGAGCCTGCCTAATACTACTACTCCTAATTTTTTTTTTGCTTGTACAAGTTTATTGCATTTCATTAGCGTTAAAAAACGCAAAGGCAAAATAAATATTTTTACCATAAAAAGAAGCTATGAAATTTTAAATTAAACAAAAAACTATTTTTTTTTTAAATCACTAGTAATCGCTACTAAAAAATAAAAATTCAATTACTTCAGATCTGATAATTCTCTCTCTCTCTCTCTCTCTCTCTCTCTCTCTCTCTCACCCGTGTATGGAGTACTGCTATCACATTTGGCCTGGTGCATCTGCTATTAGTCTCTCGCTCCTGGACAGGGTCCAAAAGAGAGTCGCCCACCTAATAGGTCCCAAACTGTCATCTAAACTTCACCCTCATCCCACCGACGAAATGTTGCACCCCTCTGCCTGTTTTACAACTATTTTAATGGTGGATGCTCTGATGAACTACAAGCACTTGTATATATATATATATATATATATATATATATATGCCTGAGCTGCAATCCCTCGTCCCCCCCTCGCCAATCTTTCACGAGAAACACCCGTCTGGCTGAAACTATTGTCAATAATTTTCCCCACTCTTTATCTGTGCCTAAATCAAAACGTAGATTCCATGAGCAAAGCTTCTTTCTTAGAACTGCACGCCAGTGGAAGTCTCTGCCGCTTCCATGTTTCCCACCTGACTACAACTTGGACGTCTTCAAGTCCAACATAAACAATTTTATTATACCATCCCTATTTAAGTTAACACATACTTATCAAAGTAGTCTTATATACATCTATATCGAAAAAACTTGTAAACGGTTTGTTTTAATTTTTAAATTTTTTATTTCCATACTTTGTGGACCAGGCGCGAACGCAGACCCCACAATTTTAATGATTCATTATTATGATAGATCAAACATACCCATTCATAATCCTCGATACGCATTCTATCATTATATGTAATCAGTTTTTTAAAATAGTCAAGCATATAGGAGCCTATACGTGACCACACGCACACACACACACACACACACACACACACACACACACACACACACACACACATACAGCTTTGTATTATATATATATATATATAGACACATATATATATATATATATAGACATTCAGCCTTATATATATATATGTGTGTGTGTGTGTATGTCTGTGTGTACTTGTGTGTGTGTGTGTCTGGAGAGAGAGAGAGAGAGGCAGATGTAGATGTAGAGGGAGGGAGGGAGAGAGAGAGAGAGAGAGAGAGAGAGAGAGAGAGAGAGAGAGAGAGAGAGGGTTAGTTATAGAAATATATATATGGAAATTAATTACACAGAATCGTCCGCGTTTCAATCTCGTGACGAATTCTCACGAATTAAATGAAGTACACACACACACACACACACACACACACACACACGCACACGCACACGCACACGCACACGCACACACACACACACACCTGAAGTCCTACCTAACTAATATTCCGGGTGAACCAAGTGCAAAAGAGATTCAGACAATTGCACTTAAGGGAACAGTTAGGATACTAAAAAGAGCTCTCGGTTGGTTTCAATAAAAGAGCGGGGCAATGCTGGCAGCTGGTTTGGCTGCCCCATACCCAGCATTACAATCTTCAAAGGAAGAAAATATATATATATATATATATATATATATATATATATATATATATATATATATATATATATATATATATATATACAAACATTCTGGAAATATATATATATATATATATATATATATATATATATATATATATATATATATATATATATATATATATATCCCCAAAACCTCTTTCCTTTCAAAGTTTATTAATAAAATTAACATTTTAATCGATAGACGATCGGCAATCTTTTTTTATTTCTAATATAGAGTTATCTCCCTTTAAATCATTTTGCAAAAGTTAAAATTCATGTATTCTGGTTTGTTATTATTATTTAGTTTTAATTTAAAACACATTCAAAAGAAAAAAGATAAATTGTATTTAATTTAATCGATAATTACTTTAGGTTTTTTAAAAGAAACTTACACTAAACGTGATAACTTACACTGATGTGATAAATTTTTTTTAATTATTTTTCAATTTATGCGTTTAGAGTGATCTCCCTTTTATCAGTTAAAAATTTTGTTCAATTGAAAATATAAATATAATCTGTAAACAGACGGACTGAACATACAACTCTCTTGCATTCTTTATTACTTTTTTTTTTACAGTCGTTGCTGGCATTCTGAAACTCTCCACACACCCCAAAGCCCGCGAGCTGGGGCCTCACCACCGGATATAGTTTAAGGTCATATCCAGGACCTATACTATGTGTATTGACGTGATAAAATTTTATTTCTTTAATTTATGCATTTAGAGTGATCTCCCTTTTATCAGTTGAATGTTTTATTCAACCGAGAATAAAAACAAACTCAATTTATATACCAATGTTATCGAAATCGAATTTGTTTATATATATATATATATATATATATATATATATATATATATATATATATATATATATATATATATATATATTACTAATACACACACACACACACACACACACATTGTGTATTTAGACAGCATGTTTTCGTTCAGACAGGGGTTTTTTTTTTTTAATTTTTCGAATTTTTCGAATTGCCGTTCTTATATTACTCGAAGATCTTTGAGCGTAATTAGTCTCTAGAATCTTCCAGTAATATAACGTTATTGCGTTTTTTTTGTTGCTTTTTTCCCCATACATAACGTATGAGGATGAGCTTTTTTTTTGTTTTTTTTTTTGTAATTTTTGTTTGCAATTTTTCTTTCGTAATTTTGTGTAATTGTTTGTAATTTTTTTGTATTTTTTTTTTGTAATTTTTCCTGATTTGTTTGTAATATTTTTGTATTTTTTTTTTGTAATTTTTCGTATTACAATTTTGTAATATTTTTGTAATTTTTTTGTAATTTTTTTGTAATTTTTCAATTTTTCGAATTGTCTTTCTTATTTCTCGGGGCATTCTTTGCAAGAAAGTTCCAAAGTCGTCTTTCCCCATCTGTTTTTTTTTTATTTGTCTTTTGCAAGTCGGGGTTAGTCAAGTCTGGGAAACGTGGTGGCCATTTGACATTGCCATAGCGAGAGATAATGTTGTCGTCAAATCATTGCCAGAGAAGCTCCATGGTGTCTTTAACCGTATTTGCTTGTATCAGAAGAAAATCATAGAACATGTTACCCCCGTGAAGCAAATAAAAGGTTCCGACAGAAACGTTCTCGAATTCGACAAGATACACCTGAAGAAGATCGGAGGTTACATCGACCGCAGCGTTGTGAAAATGACACTCAAGATGAGAACAGTAGTCCGAAGAATCCAAATCCAATATACAAATAAATAACTGCTGCACAAATAGAGTAC
Organism: Euprymna scolopes; assembly: GCF_053919585.1. Taxonomy (NCBI): domain Eukaryota; kingdom Metazoa; phylum Mollusca; class Cephalopoda; order Sepiida; family Sepiolidae; genus Euprymna; species Euprymna scolopes. The sequence continues at coordinate 214,270,217 of NC_136527.1, read as the reverse complement.
AACCTTATCTATGAACAAAACCTATGCGGTTTGTCTGTCTGTCTGTCTGTCTGTCTCCATATTTTCAAACTCTATATCTGCTGAAACTCAAATGATTGTATTTTTTATGGACCGTTCTTTTCAGGACACTTTAGCCATTTTATTTTTTTAAGGGTAAAAAAGAAGTAAAAATTGAAAAAAAAAATCGTTATACATTTTGTAAATTCATCTTAGTTTATTTTTAATTTTTAATTTTTAATCAGGTATGATGCGTGGACGTTGGTACAGTGGTAACGTCACCAGCTTTGAACGGTACAGTTTTGCTTTCGGTTTCGATTCTAGCTGAATCCAACTCTTATATATTCATGTCTGTCTGCATATTTTCAAACTCTATCTCCTCCGAAACAAAAAGTTTCAGAGCAGCACTAGGGTCCTCAAATGATTGGATTTTTCATGAAGTGTTCTTTTATAGGTCTTTAACCGTTTAAAAAGTTTATAATGCAACAAAAACGTCAGAATTGAAAAAAAAAATCGTTAGACATTTTGTATATTTTAGTTTATGTATAATTTTTAATCAGTTCCTTAGCGTTTCATATTGGTACAGTGGTAACGTCACCAGCTAATTCTAAAGTGTTTGTTCTTGTTCCGATTCTTCATTTTATTTTTTAAGGGGTCAAAACGAAGTCAAAATCGTTAAACATTTTGTACATTCATCTTAGTTTATATTTTATTTTTAATCAGTTATTATGCGTGGACGTTGGTACAGTGGTAACGTCACCAGCTTTGAATGCTATAGTTTGTCTTTTGGTTTCGATTCTAGCTAATGCAACCCAAATCCTTTTTCATCTTTGAAATCGCAACTCTATAAAAAAAATATAAAGTTTGAATAAAATAAAAAAAAAAAAAAAATATAACAATTATTTTATTGTTTATTTTTAATTTTTCAATATTTAATTTCAATTTGTTTATTTTTAATTTATGATTTTTTATTTTTATATTTGGATTTTTAATTTTAATTTTTACTTTTTTATTTTTAAGCATTTCACACGCGCTTCACGTTGGTACAATGGTAACGTTGTGGAAATGGCGCTTATGATAAGAACAGTAGTTTGAAGAATACATATCTGATATATAAAAGTCCATATGTCTGTCTGTCTTCATATTTTCAAACTCTATCTGCTCTGAAACAAAAAATCGCAGAGCGGTGCTAGGGGTCTCAAATGATTAGATTTTTTATGAACCGTTCTTTTATGGGTCTTTAATGTTTTAATGTTTGTTCAGTTCATATGTGTGTCACGTTGGTACAGTGGTAACGTCACAAGCTATTGCTTCTGGGTTCGATTTTAGCTGATGGCACCGAATCCCGGCACAGTTCGACAACTCTTAAAATTAAAAAATTAAAGTTTTAAAATAAAAAAATAATTAATTAATATCTATAATATAAAGCTGAATGTGTGTATGCGTATGTGTGTGTATGCGTATGTGTGTGTGTGTGTGTGTGTGTCGGGTCACGAATAGGCTTCTATATGGTTGACTATTTAAAAAAAACTGATTACATATAATGATAGAAGATGTATCGAGACACAGGAATGGGCATGTTTGATCTGGCATAATGATGATTCATTAAAATTGTGAGGTCTGCGTATGCTCCTGGTCCACAAAGTATGGAAATAAAAAATTTAGAAATTAAAAAAAAACGTTTACAAGTGTTTTTTATATAAATGTACATAATAATACTTTGGTAAGTATGTTTTAACTTAAATAGTGATGGTATAATAAAATTGTGAGGGTCTGCGTTCGTACCTGGCCTCCATAGAGTTGAAATAGGCACAAACTTTAATAAAGACATTTCATATCTATCTGCGTAAGTATACTTTGATAATTATGATTCAGTTTGAAGAAATATGGTATAATAAAATTATGGGGTGTTCGTTCGCGCTTGACCTCCATAGAATGGAAATATGTCACAAAGTTTAACAAGGTTTTTTTAATATAGATCGACAGAATATTGTTGTAAGTGTTTCAGTGTGAACAGGTATGGTATAATAAATTATGGGGTTTATCTATTTTATTTTTACTTTTATCATATTTTCCTTTGGTTTTGATACCCTCAAATTCAATATAACCCTAACCGTTTCTTTTCATAACCTATCATACTTACAACAGTATTGAGCACTTTTTCAGTTTTTATTAATTACCATTTCTACTATATATATATATATATATATATATATATATATATAAATATATAAATATTCGTTGAGTATATGGATTGAGAAATGCCCTTACACGCACATTCTTACTTTTATATATGTAGAGATTTATATATATATATATATATATATATATATATATATATATATATAAATATATATATATATATATATATATATATATATATAAATATATATATATAAATATATATATATATATATATATATATATATATATATATATATATATAAACATCTCTGCATATATAAAAGTAAGAATGTACGTGTAAGGGCATTTCTCAATGTATATACTCAACGACTATTTTACAGATCCAGATTTGGTATATAGGGTGTTTAGACACATGGAAAAATAATATGAATAACCAATCCTCATGTAAAAAATTTAAAACCGTAACAACCAACACTTAAAAGATTTTTTTTGTCCGATGATTAAAAAAATAAAACAAACATTTAAAACAGCAAATAAAAATAACAGAAACACAAATTGTTACAATATAAAATTTTATTTTAACTAAAAATTTTATCTTTCATACAAAATATAAAAAATATTCCAATAAATATATCACAGCATATTTGTATATTTATTTATATAAGTATTATAACCAATAAATATATCACAGAATATTAGTATATTTATTAATATAAGTATTATGACCAATAAATATATCACAGAATATTTGTATATTTATTAATATAAGTATTATAACCAATAAATATATCACAGAATATTTGTATATTTATTGATATAAATATTATCACAAATAAATATATCACAGAATATTTGTATATTTATTATTTGTATATTTATTAATATAAGTATTATCACCAATAAATATATCACAGATTATTTGTATATTTATTAATATAAGTATTATCACCAATAAATATATCACAGAATATTTATATATTTATTTGTATATTCATTAATATAAGTATTATCACCAATAAGTGTATCACAGAATACTTGTATATTTATTAATATAAGTATTATCACCAATAGATATGCCACTGAATATTTGTATATTTATTGTTATGAATAAAGTTTGTTTTATTACAGTATTGGCATCAATTATTTTTTTTCACAGTGAATATAAAAATGTTAAAAAATGTTTTTTTCTTTTTATCACGAAATATTTCATGTATGCAACAAAGTTTAAAAAATGATTGCATACTTAATGTAATCAATAAATTTATTATAAAAAATTGGTAAAATAAAAGCAATTGTCCATTGAATTATAATTGATTTATGATGCATGTTTTAAAAGTTCATATGGATTGCAAATTTATTTAATGAACATCGCGTATCAAATTATAATTGTTTAAAATCTGCAAAAAATATCTACAGAATATCTGTCCAAATTTTTATGCAAATGAGTATGTGACGTCACAAAAAGTTTTTATCGCATCGAATATGAGAATGTTAAACGTGCGTTTATTTTTATCACAAAATATTTTACGTATGCAACAAATAAAGTTTTAAAAAAAGGTTGCATAATTAATGTCATCAATTAATTACTTATAAAACAATTGACAAAATAAAAACAAATGTCCATTAAAGAATCATTAGTTTCAGGATGCGTGTTTTACAGATCCGTGATTATTGCGTATAATATCTTTGTATTATTTGTTTTTATGTTTCTTTAATATCTTGTGCTGCATACGATTATTATACGTGTATTATTCGTGTGTTGTAAACGTGTTTCATATTTATTATATTGAATCTAATAATGTAACTATATTGTGTATTATATTATGATTATATTGATTATCATAATATAATTATATTAAATATCATAATATAATTATATTAAATAAAATAATGTATGTATATTGAATATCATAATATAATTATTTTGACTATTGTAATTATAGTTAATATTATAATATAATTATAGTAAATATTATAATATAACTATATGAATTATTATAATATAATTATATTAAATATTATAATATAATTATATTAATTATTATAATATAATTATATTAAATATTATAATATAATTGTATTAATCATTATAATATAATTGTATTAAATATTATAATATAATTCTATTAAGTAATATAATATAATTATATTAAATATTATAATTTAATTATATTAAATATTATAATATAATTACATTAATTATTATAATATAATTATATTAAATATTATAATATAATTATTACGTATAATATCTTTCTAAATATTTATTTAGCGCTTCTACACTATTGGGACCAAATACCAGAAACCTTAATACTAAATTTCGCATAAAAACAATGGTATCTACGTATTCTTCGTATTTTAAGATGATTATATCAAAAAATTACGAAAATCGACAAGGTAGAAAATTATTTATTATAGAAAATAGAAAATAGAATTTGAGGAAACGATTGTAAGACACAGGAGAGTCGAAAAGGGAGGTAATTTTCTGTTTCTATTTAAACCAGATGGATGCAGTTTTTCACCTGCTAGGAACATTTAAGTTGTTTCATTTAAATAATTCGGTAATATTCAGGTAATTTCGACAGCATAATTCGAATGTAAACATTGCAATTTTTTAGAATTGACAAAAAATCAAGAGAAACCATTGTTTTTTTTATCTGAAAACTCTATTTATCGACTAAAATAATTCCTCCTCATAATGTAGAAGCGCCTTTGTCTTTATGCATCGTATTTTATTAAATATATTGCGTAGTATACGATTGTTAAGTGTATTTTACGTGTTTTGTGAAAGTATATTATGTCTATGATCTTGAGTGTAATGAAATAATTATATTAACTATTATAAACCTATAAGTCTAGTATATATAATTAATATTAATTGCGTATACATATATATTATTATTGTGCATATATATATATATATATATATATATATATATATATATATATATTATTGTGCATGTTTGTGTGCGTAATGACTATGGCTGTGACAACAGCATATTATTTTCATTTAAAAAATTAACCCTATAAGTGTAGTATATATTAGAATATTAATTACGTATACATATATATTATTGGTGTGTATATATATATACATACATATATATATATATATATATATATATATTATAGATATATATATATGTATGTATATACATGCATATATATATACACATATTTATGCATGCAGATATATATGTCTGTGTGTATATGCGTGCATGTCTGTATGCGTAATGAATAGGGCTGGGACAACAGCATATTCTTTTAATGTTTTTGACTCTCGAGTGTATATCCGACACAGTAAGACACAATCTATCAAACGCGAACCACATCAGTCTATATAAAAGCATGGTATATACTCAAGAGCAAAAACAATGGACAAATATGCTGTCGTCACAGCTCTAGTAATAGGTGCCCTATTTCAAATGATAAATTCACAAAGAAACAATAACATATATATCTTATATATAAATACATATATAATATATGTAATATATAAAAATATGTCATATAAATATACATATATATATATGTATATATATACATACATATATATATATATATATATATATATATATATATATATATATATATATATCAAAAAAAGGAAAGACTAAGCTTTTTTGTATCCATAATAAAAAGGAGGGAAAATATTTAATAATAATAAAAATAACCGGCCGACCAGACAAATCGAGGGTTTTCTTTTTTTTATGATTTGGCTTTTTTTTTTTCATTAAATATTTTCCCTCCGTCCTTCTTTTTATCATGGCTAAAAAAACTCAGTCTTCCCTTTTTCATAGCTATAATATATATCAATATATAATATAAATGTATCAATATATATTACATATATTTCCATATATATCATAGATATTATATATATGTGTGTGTGTGTGTGTGAGTGTGCAAGTGTGTGTAATATATATATATATATATATATATATATATATATATATCTGTATATCTGTAAACGTGTGTAATGATAGAGTTATTTCAAATCTTAAATTCACAAAGAGGAACGAAATTGTAACAATCATGATATAGCTTTTCTACCTCACACCTGTATTCTCTATGACACACTGCACACATGAAAACGTTCGTGGTCGAGAATCCCGTTTCCATGCAGGTACACTTTGCTGATGGCGGTGGTTGTGGCGATAGTATTGGCTGGCAAAACATTTCCCAGTTTCCATGAATCGGCACACCCTGAAAACAAATGGAATCGTCCTCTCTGGCCGCCGCTTTTGTGCTTTCCTCGGACTTTTCTGGTTGGGGATTTGGCTTTTTTCGCGGTCTTAAATTTTCTTTGTTTCCTGATACTGCGAGGAGGAGGAGGAGGGTTGGACTTGTTTCCTTCCAAATACTCGATTGGATTTCCTTCTTCATTTTAGCGTCCATTCTATCCCTTCAAATCTGTACACTAGAATAGAAAACAAAAACAATTGTTAAATCAATAAATGTGTGTGTTTTTAGAATCTGTAATTAATAATGTTTATCTTCAACAGCTCTAGTATAGATATACCTATTGAGCTTAATATATATCTACAGTATTATGAGCAATGTTCCTTTAAATATTAATACATTAAATTAAACTTTGCTCTTCTAGACTTCCGGTCTAACCCCCCCTCTCTCTCTTTCTCTCTCTCTCTCTCTCTCGCTATATATCGAGGAGGAATGAAGCAAAAACACCAGTGGTAATATTTTCGAATTTAAATTTTATTATACAACAATGAACTAACAATGGTAGGGGAGGAATAATGCAATTAAGTGAAAATAAAAAGTAAATTATAAAGACGGGGAGGGGTATTTTGTCTGCTATTCGAAAATGCCAACGAGGAATATATTAAAACAAAAAGTGGTAATCTCCAAAAATACCGTTAGGGCTTACAACATGGCCGCCAGAAGAGTCAACAAAAAACTGCGAATAAAATATATAAAACTCGTAAATTCTGTTTTTAAAGTGGGTTGTCAATTTTCTTTATGAAATATACTTCCAAAATAAACTATTACAGTCGTTTAAAACATAATAGAAGTATTATTTTTTATTTTTTAAAAACAATGTTTACAAAATGTCTACGCACGTTAATATACGAGAGAGGGAATATTCACGGAGATGACTTACTGAGTTTATTCCTTTTTTTTATCTTTTCTTTCTTTTCGTTTCAAGCGGTTGGTCAAAATGTCTTTGATATCCGCCCCTCCGGATTAAAACGCACTTGTGTAAAGTTCGCCGTTTATCGCATCCTCTCGCCGCTGCTATGGAGTTTCTCCCAGGCGTCATCTCCTAGGCATTACTTCATTTCTTTCGCTGTTGGTGGAGTTTCTCCCAGGCGTTATCTCCTTTCGCTGTTGACGGGGGGGGGGGGTCGATACCTCCTATATCGACGGCATCGCTGCCTCTGTCGCTGGGGTTGGACTTTCGCACATCCGTCGGGCAACACGACCAGCGGAGACTGTTTTTGCCAAAAAGGCCTTTTCTCCTTTTTTCTTTGTCTTTTCTCAGTATCTTTCTCACCCCCTTCCTTTCCTTCATTCTTCGTTGCCTAGCAACGGTCACGGGTGGATGGATTTCAGGTCAAATGACCCGGTCATCTCGCTAGCTTGCGTGTCAAAAGGCTTTTCCCACCTCTCTCTCCTTCTTTCCTATACTTACTGTCTCTCTCTCTTGGAAACTACGTTCATTTGCCTTTTTGATAAAATAATAAAAAAACAAAAAAACGATACATTTCTCGTTGGCCCGAAATTAAACATTTCGATTTTTTACCACCATGTAAAAAAAAATATTAAATGTATTGCACTTAATATGCAATCCCCTGGCCAAATAATATGTAAAGATTGGCCCAAAACATTTACTCCTTTACAGTCAACCGGGTCGTTTTTTACAAGGAGGGCTAAGTTTGGTTTTTTTTTGTAAAGATTTTTGCAAGTAATTCAAACCTCGCGTGAATGACGTCGTACAAAAACAGTTTATTTTGAACGCCCGTGACGTCACAATCGTGGTGGGCGCATCGATAAGACCAATTGCTTCTTTTTCACCCCTTTTTCTATTGCGTGTCACGGGTTCGAGCCTGCCTAATACTCCTACTCCTAATTTTTTTGTGCTTGTACAAGTTTATTGCATTTCATTAGCGCTAAAATACGTAAAGGCTAAATAAATATATTTACAATAAAAAGAAGCTATGAAATTTTAAATTAAACAAAAAAATATTTTTTAAATCACTAGCAATCGCTACTAAAAAATAAAAATTCAATTACTTCAGATCTGATAATTTTCTCTCTCTCTCTCTCTCTCTCTCTCTCTCTCTCACTCGTGTATGGAGTACTGCTATCACATTTGGGCTGGTGCATCTGCTACTAGCCTCTCGCTCCTGGACAGGGTCCAAAAGAGAGTCGCCCACCTAATAGGTCCCGAACTGTCATCTAAACTTCAACCCCTGTCCCACCGACGAAATGTTGCATCCCTCTGCCTGTTTTACAACTATTTTAATGGTGGATGCTCTGATGAACTACAAGCCCTTGTATCCCCTCAACGAAAATACCCCGACAGATCCGACGGGCAGCAAAGTCCCACCCCTACACAATTGAGATCCCTAGATGCAATAAAAGAATATTACAAAGTGTTCAATGATAAATGAAAACACAACTGTACTGACATGCAGAAGTTCAAGTGTAATGAGAACAGATGTCTTGCTTCTAAACTCCCTACATAGCACCACTGCAACTTCGGTCTATGATAGTTGACCCCTACATCAAAGTGGCAACGTATAGAGTGAAAATGGAAAAAAAAAAATCAGTTTTTACCTTTGTACGAATTCAAAATTAAACATCGTTAAAAAATGCAAAAGGCAAAGTAAATATTTTTACGATAAAAATAAACTATAAATTTGGAAATAACACCAAAACAACGATTTTCTTTTCAAATACCGAGTCTTCATGAATGGCAACAGCGTTGCTAATCAATTGTTAACGTTTGAAAAATTAAATCGTGTTAAATATCAAAGTGCAAAATAAATATTTCTACAATAAAAATAAACTATAAAATTTTAAATTTAACTACACAATATTTTTCAAATCATCATTAATCGCTTATAAAAATGTGGTATTGTTACCAATCCGTGGTTAACGTTTGTTCAAATTCAAAATAAAATAACGTTAAAAGTATGCATAAAAAATCACAAATACTTACAGATTAAAGCAATAAAAAATGGCGTGCGATGAAATTTCTCCGTCAATATTAAAAAGTGAAACTTTTTCCTCAGAATTTAACAAAAATCTGAAACTCGTTTTCTTTCGATTTAAAAGTTAACTCCGAGTTCTTTTTCTGACGAGATCTAAATTGAAGCAACGATGTAGGTCAAATAATATCAACTTCATAAAATATTTTAAAAAAAGCTATACGTGGTGTTTTGTTTATTAAACTAACCAATCAGATTCGTTGTAATTCACGCATGCGTGTTAGTGTTTAACTAAACAATGGCAAGACGTTTCTTTTGCCGGTGAATGGTCGGTCAACTTCAGGTCAATCTTGTTTTGATTTTGTTTTGAAAATGAGTCATCCACGTTTTGATTCTGATTTGGATTCACCATTTTTTTGCAAATTCTATACATGTTTATACGTGAAATGGATTGAATTACAAATTCTATGTTTATATGTGAAATGGATTGAATTACAAATGAACGCGGAAATGTCTTCATTTTTCTTTAGGTGCCGAATTTATATGAGTTCAAATTCAATCAAAAGATTTTTTAAAAAGAAACAAAATGCTCTCCAAATTCCAAAAATAAATTAATATTTTTTTTTACATGGAGGTCACCACTTATCAAGGCCCAGAAGCCACTCGGGGATAAGGGTTATTGTGTGTACAGTGTGACGTAATCCATGACTTGTATTACGTAATAATTTAAAAAATCGAAATGTTTAATTTCGGGCCAACGAGAAATGTATCGTTTTTTTGTTATTTTATTACTTTATCAAATAGGCAAATGAACGTAGTTTCCAAGAGAGAGAGACAGTAAGTATAGGAAAGAAGGAGAGAGAGGTGGGAAAGGCCTTTTGACACGCAAGCTAGCGAGATGACCGGGTCATTTGACCAGAAACCCATAGACCCGTGACCGTTGCTAGGCAACGAAGAATGAAGGAAAGGAAGGGGGTGAGAAAGATACTGAGAAGAGAGAGAGAGAGAGAGAGAGAGAGAGAGAAAGAAAAAAGGAGAAAAGTCCTTTTTGGCAAAAACAGTCTCCGCTGGCCGTGTTGCCCGACGGATGTGCGAAAGTCCTACCCCAGCGACAGAGGCAGCGATGCCGTCGATATAGGAGGTATCGACCTCCCCCCCCCGTCAACAGCGAAAGGAGATATATGTTACTAGCAGGGAGGTGCCCGGCATTGCTCGGATAAAAATATGCTTATATATGATATTTTAATTTGTTCAAATTTTATATATATTACTAGCAGGGAGGTGACTGGCATGGCCCAGATAAAAATACGCTTAAATATGATATTTTAATTTGTTTAAATTTTATGTATATTACAAGCGGGGAGGTACCCGGCATTGCCAGCATAAAATACGCTTAAATATGATATTTTAAGTTGTTAAAATGTTATGTGTATATCAAGTGGGGAGATACCCGGCTTTCCCCGGATGAAAATACGCTTAAATAGGATAGTTTAATTTATTCAAAATTCAAGTATATTACTAGTGGGGAGGTGCCCGGCATTATCCGCATAAAAATATGCTTAAATATAATATTTTAATTTGTTCAAATTTCATATATATTACTAAAGGGTGAGCCCCTTATTTTGCCCGGATATGCCCATCGTACAATACGCTTAAATATGATATTTTAATTCGTTCAAATTTCATATATATTACTTACGGGGGAGCCCCCGGCTTTCCCCGGATTAAAATACGCTTAAATATGATATTTTAATTTGTCCAGATTTCGCATATTATTATTATATTCGTCATCTAAAAAATAAAAAGTACTTGGGTGCCACAGCTAGAATCGAAACCGGAAGTAAAACTACAGCATTAGCTTGTGACGTTACCACTCTACTAATATGACACGCATATGAACTGAATTAAAAAAATCTAAGATGAATGTACAAAATGTCTAACTATTTTTTCAATTTTTACCTATTTTTGACATTTTAAAAACTTTAGTTCATAAAAATCCAATCGACTGTTTCGGAAGAGATAGAGTTTCAAATATGGAGAGAGGCTTTTATATATCAGATTCGGATTCTTCAAACAACTGGTCTCATCTTAAAATTAAAAATTACAAATTGAAATATGAACATAAAAAATAAAAAATTAAAATAAACAAATTAAAAATTAAAAATGAAAAAATTTAAAATTTAAAAACAAAAAACAATTGAAAAATTTTAAAATTTAAAAATAAAAATTAAAATTTTTAAAATTAAATGTAAAAAATTTAATTTAAAATTCAAATACTACAAATATTAAAAAATTAAAATATTAAAAATTAAGAATAAAAAAATTAAAAATTAACAGATTTAAAATTTAAAATTTTTTAAATTAAATTAAAAATTAACAAATTTAAAATTTAAAAATTTTTAAATTTAAAAATTTAAAAATTAAATTTAAAAATTTTTAAATTTAAATACTAAAAATATTAAAAATATAAAAATTAAAAAATCAAAAATTAAAAATTACCAAATTAAACATTAAAAATTAAAAAATTAAAAATTAAAAATTAAAAAATTAAAAATTGAAAATTAAAAAATCAAAATTAAAAATTAAAAATATACAAATATTTATGTACAAATTGTATAACGATTTTCTTTTGAATTTTTACCCTTTTTGACCCCTTAATAGCTACGGACCCATAAAAGAACGGTTCGTTTATCCATTTCATCACTAGTGACGAAAACAACCAAGATGAGGAAGTCAGTCCGACAATCTCTATCAATGAAACAAATATATTATATTCAAAAAATTCTCTTCAAAATAACTTACTTCAGCATTAAATAACCCGAGAAGGGTTGATATGCCGTAAAACAAGAACAACCAAGCCAAACAACATAGTATAAGTCTCTTTTAGAAAGTACATATATTGCTTATCGCAAATTGTTCAAGAACCTACCTTTGTGCCCGCCGACACTGACGGTCAGTATGCAATTCTCCTAGACCTTTTTCTCACAACTTGCCCTGAGCTATATTCATTTTCCGTTCTGTCTCCACTGAGATCATCCGACCACTCTGTTGTATCAGTTAAGATAAAAACGAAATGTAATAAGTCCCCAGATCTACCTCTCCATCGTACAGTATATCGACACCATGGCTGACTTGGATAGCTTCCGTACATGTATATCAGATCTTTCTTTGCGTTCTGTGTTTAAACAGAACGTGTCCTCCATAGTATCGGACTTGACGGATTGGTTAATTGTAAATATAGACCGTTTCATACACTCGAAAAAAAAATTCCAGCAAAAACCTAACATCCAGCCGTGATTCTCTCTAGAAGGTGTCGCTGCCATTGCGCACAGAAATCGCCTTTTTCCATTGCTTCCTACGTAATAGATGAACTGAGACTAAAACCGTTTTCAGAACTGCCAGCAACCATTGAACAATAAGTAATAAAGAATGCAAGAGATTTGTATGCTCAGTCCGTCTGTTTACAGATTATATTTATATTTTCGTTTGAACGAAATTTTTAACTGATAAAAGGGAGATCACTCTAAATGCATAAATTGAAAAAGATTAAAGTGTCTTTTTAACACATTTGGAAGATAACCGTTCACCTGCTTTACGCCGTACATGCTTCTTTCCATCAGATCCAAACAAATTGAACTTGGATTCATCCCTGAAGTGAACCTTAGCCCATTGTTCATCAGTCCAGACGACATGCTCATGGGAAAACTTCAAACGGCTATTTTTGTTCTTCTTGGAGATCAAGGGTTTAGATACTGGCACCCTGGCATGCAATCCGGCAGCTGCTAACCGTTGAGAAACAGTTTTTCTAGATATATTTTTCCCAGACTGTTCATTAAAATCACGAAAAATTGATGTTGCGGATTTAAATCGGTCACTAAGGGCCTGCCTTACCATAATCCTATCTTCTCTTTGAGACGTTTTAGAGGGTCTGCCGGTTTTAGGGGATGCTTCTAATGTATTTTTATTCTTATATCGAGCTATCACACGATGAACAACACTTTTTGATCTTCGAACGATATTAGAAATTGTTGAAATCGATTTCTTTTCTTTGTAATTGTCTAAAATTATTTTTTTTCTTGGAGAGACAGAGTTTTGCGAGTCGGTGACGCCATTTTTCTTTGTTGTGCTTATCAGCAGTTCCAATATTAAAAACTAGCTATTCTTATGTAAAGTTTAGTCTCTTAAAAATAAATTTTCTATTTCGTTCCTTAACTTTTGGCCAGGATAAATCCACAGATATAATTTTAAACTAAAATATTTCTCAATATTGAATCGTAATTTTTTTTTTTTGGGGGGGGGTACTAGTTTATACACATTGGATCCATTTATTTATTCTGAGTATTTCAGAAAAATCCATGCACTAATTTTTGAAATATACATGAATAATTGTAATTTCTTTCCGTTCCTTATATTATGGCCGATACTGTATATATAATGACTATACTATATATATATATATATATATATATATATATATATATATATATATATATATATATAAAATGAATATACTATATATACTTGAAATTAAGTAATAATTAGTTACGAAAAAATTTCACTGACGAAAAATGACTATACTATATATATATATATATATATATATATATATATATATATATATATATATATAAAATAACTATGCTGTATATGCTCTGCTCTTGTAAACTAGATCCATTGAGATTGAAATTAAGTAATTCAGTTTTTATCATAAGTCTCCACCTGTTGTATGAAAACGGTAATCATTGAAATTAACAATATTTCAAAACAGTTTTTAACGTTTGAACGAATTCAAAATTAAACATCGTTAAAAAATGCAAAAGGCAAAGTAAATATTTTTACGATAAAAATAAACTATAAATTTTGAAATAACACCAAAACAACGATTTTCTTTTCAAATATACAGTCTTCATGAATGGTAACAGCGTTGCTGATCAATTGTTAACGTTTGCAAAATTAAATCGCGTTAAATATCAAAGTGCAAAATGAATATTTTTACAATAAAAAGAAGCTATGAACTTGTAAATTTACCCAAAACATTATTTTTCAAATCATCATTAATCGCTAATAAAAATGTGCTCTTTGTTGATAATCTGTTGTTAATGTTTGTACAAATTGAAAATAAAATAACGTTAAAAATATGCATAAAAAATCACAAATACTTACAGATTAAAGCAATAAAAAATGGCGTGCGATGAAATTTCTCCGTCAATATTAAAAAATGAAACTTTTTCTTCAGAATTTAACAAAAATCTGAAACTCGTTTTCTTCTCGATTTGAAAGTTAACTCCGAGTTCTTTTTCTGACGAGATCTAAATTGAAGCAACCATTTAGGTCAAATAATATCAACTTAATAAAATATTTAAAAAAAGATATGCGTGGTGTTTTGTTTATTAAACTAACCAATCAGATTCGTTGTAATTCACGCATGCGTATTAGTGTTTAACTAAACAGTGAAAAGACGTTTCTTTTGCCGGTGAATGGTCGGTCAACTTCAGGTCAATCTTGTTTTGATTTTGTTTTGAAAATGAGTCATCGACGTTTTGATTCTGATTTGGGAATGATTCGCCATTTTTTTTGCAAATTCTATACATGTTTATACGTGAAAAGGATTGAATTACAAATGAACGCGGAAATGTCTTCATTTTTCTTAAGGTGTCGAATTTATTTGACTCCAAATTCAAGAAAAGATTTTTTAAAAAGAAACAAAAATGCTCCCCAAATTTCAAAAATAAAAGATAATTTGTTGAGATGGTTATATATATATATATATATATATATATATATATATATATATATATATATATATAAGTGAACGTGTCTGTCTGTCTGTCTGTGTGTCTGTGTGTCTGTCTGTCTGTGTACATTTCCCTACGCAATAACTCTGTCAATTTATAGTCTATAGACTCGAAATTTGAAATACCGTGTACTGAGATTTGGGAAAATCGATGTGACGGGTGTCAGCCAGAAATTTGGCTGTTAAGGGGTCAAATTTTAACGATTTGACCTTTAAGAACTCTACCAAACTCCTCCGACAATTTTGGGTCTAGACACTTGAAATTTTAGATATAGATTCCTTGAACCTGGATCTAACTTAATAAAGTGATTTGAGCCCGAAACAATAAATTTTAAGGGGTCATAATAGGGGTCAAAGTTTTTAAAAATTAACCATTTTTTTTTGTTTTTTTGCTTTTTTTTGCACAGCATACACCTCTAAACACCCGAGCAACTCCGGGCACCCCTGCTAGTATATATATATATATATATATATATATATATATATATATATATATATATATATATATATATATGTATATATATATATATATATATATATACGTTTTAGTTTTTATTACCGTTTTTTTGTGTTCCTTTACATTTTTGTTTCATCTACGCGATCCTCCCCTGACATCATTCATTCCTTCATTCCACCATAAACAAACTTTTCTGTGAAGTCTGAGGAGGCTACAAAACGGCCAAAAAACGACATCGTAGTTGAAACAAAAATGTAACTGAACAGAGAAGAAAACGTAATAAAAATTAAAACGCATATTTGCTCTACAACAGTATTGAGCACTTTCCTCAGGTTTTTATTAATTACCATTTCCACTATATATATATATATATATATATATATATATATATAGAGAGAGAGAGAGAGAGAGAGAATAAATTACAAAAAGATACTGTAAAGAATTGTATAAGTCAACTTAATTAAAGGAATAAATTATAAGATGGTCAACATCATTAATTTTGGAATATAACTTTTTGCCATTTATTCTCTATATTGCTCGGTAATTACATTGAGCTTCTTATATAAAGATTGATATATAATACGAAAGTATATTTCTACAGAAAAAAATTTTTTTTTTAAATAATAAGCGGAAGTTTCTCGAGAGCTCTTTCGGCTGTCATCTCAGCAGGAGAAAATCGCTAGCGTACAAAATAATATTGTGTCGAAAATAAAGAATTCTAATGGGGAACTTATTAAATGTGCCAAAAGTACGGGGACACTAAAATAAATTTATTAACATTTAAAAATGATTAAAATATTGGCACAAGTTAACATGCTTAATTTCTATACTTATAGGTGCTTGGAATTTCACTGGATTATTATTGATTGGACACTAATTAAACAGATTATTAAAAACATTTAAAAAGGAATCATTATTTCGACATTTGAAAGTGGCGCTCACTTTTTAGTTACAACGTTCTGATAAATCAGTCACCCATTTTGTAAGCAATAAAAACGCGGTATATCAAAACCATAGAAAGTAAAAATAATATGAGCCTCTACCGCATTTGTAAATCAGAAATATATTTGTTTCTCAAAGAAAAAAAAATAGATTGAACATGACTTTTTTTATTGTTTTTATGAAAATAAAGTTTCGAGTTTTAAAATTTTGTTTTTTTTACTTATTTAGTTAAATGTCAGTTTGTGGGTGTTTTTTTAATTGTTTTTATGAAAGGTGAGTTTTTTTTTTTCAAAATTTTTTTTTTTAATTTTTTTAAAATATTATAAATTTCACTAACATGCTGGAGAAATGTTTAATAATTTGGTATTTTTTTAGATTAGGTCCACCTCCACAATTTTCCTTTCAATGACGACATTTATTGTTTTCCGAGTATGCTGAACACGCAAATTGCATTGAAATTTTGCGGAAATAAATAGTTGTATTATGCATTGTATTCTTCGGCGGCCATCTTTTTACGTGCACACGCGTCATAAAATAATACACACACGTAAAAAAGATGGCCACCAAAGATTACAATGCATAATACAACTTTTTATATCTTGATAACTACTTATTTCTGCAAAATTTCAATGCGATTTTCGTATTCAGCATAGTCGAAAACCATTTCAAATCGTCATTTAAAAGAAAATTTTTCATCCCGTACGCCTCCCGATACATTGCTTCGTCAACATGCGACCATTTTATATCTCCCGAAGACACTTCCGTATTTAGAAAAAAAAATGACCGATTTACCAGAACGTAGTAACTAAAAAGTGAGTACCCCTTTCAAATGTTGAAATGATTACTTTTTTCAATTTTTTTTCATAATCTGGTTAGTGTTCAATCAATAATAATCCAGTGAAAAAATTTCAAAAAACCTATCAGTATAGAAACTCCACCACGTAAGTAAATAAATAAAAAAATGTTATGTGCGCAGGCGTTAGCCTTGACTAGGGGGGTACTAAGGGAACGGCCATTAAATAATTCTGCGGGTCGCCATGGAACTCAACGCCCAATGAGTACCAAAATAGTTTTCCTGATCTGAAAAATTTTTTTTTCGAAAAGTGGGTGATCACTTTTCCATGTAAATTTAACTTAAAATGAGCACCCACTTTCTGGCCACCTGAAGAAAGTGGCATTTAAAGTTTTTTTGACAAGGCAGTTTGGTACGCGAATGCATATTTAACAGTTTTCGTTTATGCTCACGCATAGCATAAATCAAGGCTACGTCTGTGAAATGGAAAATAGTCCCAGAGTTCAGGGGTTAATACTATGCAAAAGAAATCAAACAAAAAACTTTTTAGCCAAGAAACACACAGAAAAAAATAGCATCCATCATATATATATATATATATATATATATATATATATATATATATATATATATATATATATATATATATTCCCAACGCATCTGGTGGCCCTGTCGGTGTGGCATTAGAATACGCTGACTGCCCCCCTGCAGAGGGTAAAAGTCCCTCAATGGAGGTCCTGGATAGGACCTTAAACTATATCCAATGGTGAGGCTCCAGCTTGTGGGCTTTCGGGAGTGTGGAGCCACCCTTTAATTACCATTGCTCCCAGGTCCACTCTGACCCGGAGTGGTAGTACCTGTTAGGGTTCCAACTATGGGTTAAATAGAAACCGACATGAAAACAACAAATATATTCTATTAAAAACATTTTTCTTCAAAATCTTTGGATTCGGCATTAAATAACCCGAAAAGGGTTGATATGCTGTAAAACAACAACAACCAACCCAACGCATCTGGACTTTATAGAGAGACGACTATATATATATATATATATATATATATATATATATATGTGTGTGTGTGTGTGTGTGTGTGTGTTTAATATGAAAACTAATGGCTACACATATGCAAATATGTTTCAGTGACAACCCTGCTATGGAAAATCACATCATCAGGCCAAGAATATCTCTCTCTCTCTCTCTCTCTCTCTCTCTCTATATATATATATATATATATATATATATATTTATATATATATATATATAATGCATTTCCATATAAATAATTAAACAAAACGCTAAGGAAAACAAACGAACAACATATATCTATCTATCTATCTATCTATCTATCTATCTATATCTATATCTATATCTATCTATCTATCTATCTGTATATGTATACATATATATATATATATACATATATATATATTATTATACTGTTGGTAGAATTTTTTAGTAACTCATAACAACACAATATGTCATTCCAAAGAGTGCTGAATGCATGAAACAGAGCAATATATTGATTGTTGGAGAGCTATTGGCTACACATTAGCAAACGTGTTTCAATGACCCCCTAGCAGGGAAAATCACCTCATCAGGCCAAAAAACCATCCACGAAACTTTCAATAAAGACCATCGCTTTATATTAGAGTCAACTTTACAGGGTTGAACCATTCTAAAAAGAAAGAGGGGTACTAACAACCTATATCAAAACAAATATAACCTATTCACAAAATAATCTTAGGTTTTTCAAGGTATAATTCTGAAGCAGATTTATTATAAGTTTGCATGAAATTTTCTAGC
>NC_136527.1:214181109-214246109 GCF_053919585.1 Euprymna scolopes | reverse complement strand
ATTTATGTGTGAGTATATATATGTGTGTGTGCGTTGTCGTTTATTAGTATATGATTGTGTGCATATATTTGTGTATTTTTTGTATGTATGTGTATACATAAGATTATATATATATATATATATATATATATATATATATATATATATATATATATATATATATATATGCTTATTTGTATGTCGGTTGGTTCTCTGTGAGTATATACATATGTATCTTATTATTTTTAATTTGGGTACTATCTACCTGTGCGTCGCTATTTTTGAGTATTTCGTTGATTTAATTACTTCTTTTGCCTGAATATATTTATATATTTATAGGTAAATGTACTTGTATCTGTGTTATTAGTAATCTGGTCTTGAATGTATTATTTTGTGATTTAATATGACTTTATATCTATACTTAAATAGCTTAAACTTCCAACTTAATAGTATAGTTACACCTTTACCTATGTGCATGTATATGTATATATATATATATATATATGTATATATATATATGTGTGTGTATGTGTGTGTATATTTGGATATATATATATGTGTGTGTGTGTGTATATATATATATATATTTATATTGTATTCTTTTCATATACATAAATATTAGTAGTTTTTTATTTATAATTATTGGACCTATTTAATTTATTTAATCCCCTCTTATGGCTAAATATGTTATATTAAAAAGATAATAAATATTAATTTTATTCTGTTTTTATTATTATTATTATTATTATTATTATTATTATTATTATTATCATTACTATTATGTTTATTGTTATTAATAATAATTTTAATATTGTTTTATCATTATTTTCTTCTTTTATTCATATATTTATCTAATAAAAACACGAAAACTTTAAACTTATATCATTTAGCATAAAGGGCCTAATTAATGGTAGACGTATGTTTGAATTGCGTTGATTTTACTCGTGGACGTATGTAAGAGGATAAATATGCTAGCTGAATACATTCATTGCCTTTTTTGACACGTTCATTTCTGACGCTTGGATTGTATCTTCTGTTTGTATTTGTAATAATATGTTTCATTACTGAATTGTATAATTGTTCATAAATTGGTTGACACGCAGATCTTTTTCTTTTTCTTTTTCTTTTTCTATATACTGTCAAATTCTTACTTTCTCTCTTTCTCTATTTAACTAGATCTCATTATTCTTTCCTTTTCCTTCGAGTTCTTATTCTCTTTATTATAACCATTTATATCTTTTTTCTTTTCTTCTCCATATATATATATATATATATATATATATATATATATATATATATATATTCTCTCTTCTTTTTCTCTCTATTTTGTTTTCTCTCTACTTTCTTTCTCTATTTCTGTCTCTATTCCTTTTTTTTCTCTTCTCAATCACTCTCTCCCCATTGTAATCTTTTAACTTTATTTAAATTGCCTCTCCCTTTTTACTTTTTTATTTAATTAAAGTCCTGTGTTTTAAGTTTTTTAACTCCAACTTCTAAAGAGTTCCTACCTAAAATAAAAATCCATTATTCATTGAACTTTTGAATAGTCAAGTCGCTGCCTGATGATATCTGTTGTTTGATTGAAACAAGTGGCTATTTGTAGCAGCGGGATGTGAGCATGTTTATATAACAATAAACAAGTATTATCAGCTCTTTTTATTGAGCACTATCTAACAACCTCGTTGAATTCATTAGTCCATTACTTTTGAATATAAAAAAACCCGAGTATATATATATATATATATATATATATATATATATATATATATATATATATATATATATATATATATATAATAGTACTCTGAAACACGTGTGTCTGTAGATTACTGTTTTTTAAAATAATATATATATATATATATATATATATATATATATATGTGTGTGTGTGTGTGTGTGTGTGTGTGTGTGTGTCTGTTTGTGTTTGTGTGCGTGTCTTTTTTTATGTGCGTGCTTACCATTATATAAAACAAACTGTGTGTGAGACCGTTCTCTGCTGTCTCCGAAACGGCTGGGTTTATTTTTTTGAAATGCCACACAAATGTAATTTATGTGTCTGGAAGTGTTCTTAGTTATATTTTGTATCGAAATGTCTTCGATATGTATCGATAATCGAAAAAAAAATCCAATGAAAGAAGAACAAGCTATTTTGATCAAAGTTAACACCTTATACAGCCTAACAACGCAAGCGTATTTGAGAACTTATGTTACCGCACAAGCTGAAAGGCTGGACATATAAAATCAACAGTAGGCTCTTTAGAGGTGCGTTCGAAATGAATGTTTCTATTTTGAGCGCAATTGCAATCTGATACTTGACATTTTTTTTGCTTGAAGTAAAACTTAAAATTAAATTAAAATGCAAAAGTCAAGTATCATGGTTCAATGGCGCTCTAGATATAAACATTTATTTCGAACACGAGCCTCTGTCAAACCAAAGAACCTACTATTGATTTCACATGCATAGCCTTACTGCTTATGCGGTAATAATGGTTTGAATTTAAGTTTAAAATGAAAAAATCAAGTATCATGGTTCAATTGTATTTTAAACAGAAACATTAATTCGAACGCGCCCCTGTCATATCAAAGAAGTATGTTGATTTTATGAAATTATTTTTTATATTAGTGAACTTTATGTCGAATTTTTCTCTCGATGTTTTCTGCTTGTGTGGCAATAAAACTTCTCAGGTGCACTTGTGATGTTAGGCTGTATAAGGTGTTTACTTTAATCAAAATCACCTGTTTCTTCTTCCATAGGATTTTTTCAATTTTCGATTATCGATTATCGATAAAAAAAAAACCTATCTAAGAATATTGCAATGCTCATGAAGTATCTACATTAGGAGTTTAGGAGTCCATAGGGAACTATCTCTCTTCCTTTTTCTTTCTCTTTATCCACACACACACACACACACACACACACACACACACACACACACACACGAAGTTTATTAGTAACGATTACATTTTAATTAAAATCGAAAGACGATCTGCAATTTATTTTTACGTAATATATGGAGTTATCTCCCTTAAAATCGTTTTGCAAACGTCAAAAATCATATTATTAACTAGTTTTAATTTAAAACACATTCAAAAGAAGAAGATTAATTGAATTTAAATCGATCGTCAATTACTTCATGTTTTAACAGAAACTCATAGTTTATGTATTGACGTGATAAAATTTTATAAATTTATGCATTTAGAGTAATCTCCCTTTCAATAATTGGTTCAATCCAAAACATTTAGAGTAATCTCCCTTTCAATAATTGGTTCAATCCAAAACATTTAGAGTGATCTCCCTTTCAGTATATTGGTTCAATAATTAAAAGTTTGGTTCAATCGAAAAAAAAAAAAAATATATATAATCTGTAAACGGCCCTGAAAGCGGCTTTAGTCTCAATACATCCGTTAACTAATACTATGGGCTGTGATGAGTTGCGCTTTTATCATTTCCTGAATTTGTACTTTTAGAGTGATCTCCCTTGAAAGTTTTTTTTTTCATCGACCCCCCCCAGAATAAAATCGATTAATATCGATTCATATACTCATGCTACGAAAATCGATTTTGCTATATATATATATATATATATATATATATATATATATATATATATATATATATATATATATATAGTAATTTATAAAATGTATATGGCAATTAAGCTACGCTGAATATTCCGCGTTTCATCGACTTTAGGATTCTTCAGCCTTCTTTAAGCCTGAAGAATCCTAAAGTGGATGAAACGCGAAATATTCAGTGTAGCTTAATCGCCATATAGATTTTATAACTTACTAACTAGCTCTACCTACGTATTGAGCACTTTTGAAGTAAATACTTAAAGCTTACGCATAAATCTATATTTTCCTATATTAATTTTATGTGAGTAAATTAAGTATATATATATATATATATATATATATATATATATATATATATATATATATATATATATATATATATATATAGGGTGACCCCCCCCAAAAAAAAAAAATAGTTTTTCTGAGCATTCAACGGAGAATGCTCAGAAAAAAGGTAGTGTTTTGATGTGATATTTTAAATATAATCAACTTGTTATGATCAGTTTCATTTAATTCGGACGAAACTAAGAAACGTGGCCTAATTAGAGTTGAGGCCCGTTTTTTTTTTTGGGGGGGGGTCACCCTGTATATATATTGTAAGTTATAAAATATATATGGCAATTAAGCCACAGACGGGTAAGTACATATATCTAAACTAATTGATAAAACTCTCTAGAAGAACCCAGTCTATAGTGGAATGGGTTCGTAAATTAATAGGAACATTTAATGGTGTCACTATTAAGCTTCTCTCGTTTAATAATTACAATATAAACATCTGATACCTAAAATAAACCTTCTTAACCATTGATTGCCATGGTAAATGATACACTATTTGGAAATACTTCGTTCAATCATTCACAGGCACCATGAATTGGAACTAATACATTGAGGGAATTGCCAAGTCTGCTGCGAAGCAGGCGAGCTCTCTCTACTGTGAAAATGCCCTTCGGCGTCACGTGCTGAATTATTTCAACTAAATCACGTTTATACACAAGTTATATATATATATATATATATATATATATATATATATATATATATATATATATATATATATATATATATATAACTATTTCCCTGACATATATATATATATATATATATTTTTCTAACTATTTCCCTGACATATATATATATATATATATATATATATATATATAACTATTTCCCTGACACACACATATATATATATATATATATATATATATATATATATATATATATATATATATATATATATATATATATATATATATACAGGGTTACCCCTCCCCCCCAAAAAAAACAGACATTTAATTGTTTTTCTGGCAACGAACTATTGTCCTGATAATTGTTTTTCTGAGCATTCAGCGGAGAAAAAAGGCCAAATACCCTAGTGTTTTGAGGTGACATTTTGAATATAATAAACTAGTTATGACCAAAGTTTTATTTAATTCGGACAAAACACTAAGAAAGTGGCCTAATTAGAGTTGAGGCCCGTTTTTTTTTTGGGGGGGTGTCACCCTGTATATATATTGTAAGTTCTAATATATATATGGCAATTAAGCCCTGTCAATATGTTAGTAAATATTATATGTTCCGATAAAAACGAAGATTCATTTAAAAAGAAAACATTTTAATCAACAAAAAGTAAAAACACATAAAATGATTAAAAAACAAAATTTTATTTCAAAAAAACTAATTAGTTTTGAAAACATCATAAATATAAAAAATATGCCTGAAATTTTACTTGTATATATTTTTTATGTGTTTCGTATTATAAGTTAAGATATTGCGTATTATAAGTTGATGTATTGCGTATTATAAGCTAATATATTGCGTATTATAAGTTAATATATTGTGTATTATAAGTTAAGATATTGTGCATTATAAGATAGATAGATAGATACTATACAACTCTGTGTGCATGTGTACCTGTCTGGTCACATTAGTAGAGTTAGAGTTAGATAGATAGATATATAGATAGATAGATAGATAGATAGATAGATAGATAGATAGATATATACTATACTACTCTGTGTGTATGTGTACCTGTAAGTTAATTCCATATAGACTTGAAAACAGTTCACAATAATTTTGGTTCGTTCTTAAATAATAAACCATTTGGGGAATATTATGTGCTACTTGGAAATAACATTATATTATATTAGAAGAGTTATAGATAGATAGATAGATAGATAGATAGATCTATACTATACCACTTTGATTATCTGTTATTAAATTCCCTATAGACTCGAAAACAGTTCACAATAATTTTGATTCGTTGTTAAATAAGCAACCATTTGTAGAACATTATGTGATACTGGGAAATGACATTATGTCTGGTCACCTTGGTAGAGTTATAGATAGATAGATAGATAGATAGATACTATACTTCTCTGTGTGTATGTGTACCTGAAAGTTAATTCCCTATAGACTCCAAAACAGTTAACAATAATTTTATAATCATCTTAGTAGAGTTATAGATACATAAGCAATTACTTGTGGAATATTATGTGCTACTGAGAAATGACACTATCAAAATCAATCATTTGGCACTAACTTTGCTGAGCATGTAATAGGAAACGAACTATTGTCCTGATAATATGTTAGTAAATATCGTAGGTTCCAATTAAAAAGAAATTCTTTTTCTAAATATAAATTACAATAATTATTATTATTTATTTTTAAATATAAATTAACAATAATTTTGGTTCGTTCTTAAATAAGCAATCATTTGTGGAATAGTATGTGATACTGGGAAATGACATGTTTGGTCACATTAGTGTTAGAGTTAGACAGATATATATATATATATATATATATATATATAGATAGATAGATAGATAGATACTATACTACTCTGTGTGCATGTGTACCCGTGATTAAATTCCCTATAGACTCGAAAACAGTTCACAATAATTTTGGTTCGTTCTTAAATAAGCAATCATTTGTGGAATAGTATGTTATACTGGGAAATTACATGTTTAGTCACATTAGTAGTGTTAGAGTTAGACAGATATATAGATAGATAGATAGATGGATAAATATATACTATACAACTCTGTGTGTATGTGTACCTGTGAGTTAATTCCCTATGGACTCGAAAACAGTTCACAATAATTTTTATTCGTTGTTAAATAAGCAATCATTTGTGGAACATTATGTGATACTGGGAAATTACATTATGTTTGGTCACATTAGTAGAGTTATAGATAGATAGATAGATAGATAGATACCATACTACTCTGTATGTTCATGTGTATCTGTGAGTTAATACCCTATAGACTCGAAAACAGTTCACAATAAGTTAGGTCCGTTCTTAAATAAGCAATCACTTGTGGAATATTATGTGATACTGAGAAATGACACTACCAAAATTAATCATTTTGCACTAACTTTGCTGAGCATGTAATAGGCAACGAACTATTGTCCTGATAATATGTTAGTAAATATCGTAGGTTCCAGTTAAAAAGGAATTCTTTTTCTAAATATGAATTACAAGTAAAATCAACTCACAAACAAATAATACTGAAAATTCATTTCAAAAGAAAACATTTTAATCACCAAATATTAAAAACACAAACAAAAATGTTAAAAGTACAAAAGTTTATTTTAAAAGAATTAATGTTTTCAAAATATCATAAATATTACAAACATCTCTTACATTTTACTTGTATATATAGTTAAAACACTTTGAGCAAGAGTTAAAAACATATTTAATCTGAAAACATATTTAATCTGAAAAGGAAACACTTAATAAGTGGATAGTCCTTAATCCGCGTAGTTTTGAAGAAATACTTTCCTTCTCATCAGAGGGTAGGAATTAACAAAACGCGGGATCGGATTGGCATTGGATTTACATTTTTGGGTTTTATCATAATTGGATACCTTACCTTTCACCAGACTATCCATTCACGTGAAATCACCTTTGTCTTCACCATATTCCCTCTGCTTCACTTTTTGTTATTAAGTAAGGTCTTTTTTTAACATGTTTTATTAACTATTTGCTCTTATTATAAGCTCTATCTCCTATTTGGTTTTATCGAGCTTTTACATCTGGTTGAGATTACTTTATATATATTAATTCTTTAATATTTATAAACTACTTTAGTTTTACCATCTTGGATCATTTTGGTAAATTTAATTGTAATATTTATTTTATTTATTTTATTATATATATATATATATTATATTATATTATATTACGTATTATATATATTACGTTGAGTATTTTACATATATATTATATTACGTATTATATATGTATCATATTGCGTATTATAAAATAAGTGTATGTTTATCATTTTATTAATTGCGTATTATGAGTTGATATATTGCGTATTATAAGTTAATATATTGCGTATTATAAGTTATAAGTATTATAAGTTAATATATTGTGTATTATAATGATGTATTGTGTATTATAAGTTGATGTGTTGCGTGATGTATTGCGTATTATAAATTGGTGTATCAATATTTATACTTGCTTTACGTTTACAGAATTTCATTCTGGTAAAAAATTATATGCATATATATATACATATATATACATACATATATATATATATATATGTGTGTGTGTGTGTGTGTGTGTGTGTGTGTGTGTGTGTGTGTGTGTGTGTGTGTGTTTATTCCAAGTTCCAGATATTGTTTTCTTAGTTGATCTTTATTACTTTTCAAAAGGCATCCCCTAATATATATATATATATATATATATATATATATATATATATATAAATATGTATATTTAAATGTATATATGTATGTATGTATATATATATATATATATGTATATATATATATATAGCATATTTATATATAAGGAGCCCATTAAAATATTGTTTCATATTGCGACTAACAAGTCTGCAAAATTATGTTATTGCTGCATATTTAGTCACATACTATAAAACTTTGAAAAAAACACCATTATGGACAACTGATATGGGTCATGACACCAACACACCCACCGTTCCTTCTTCGTTTTGAAATAAATTATAAATGTTAATTCCAACTTCATTACATGAATTTGGTTGTATGTCAAACACGAAACGGACCATGAAACAGATGAAATCGAAGTATACTCCATGCCAACGGAACATCTGCAAATTATGTTTGTCGGATTAATTGCCAGATAGGACAAATATGGGTGCACTTATGGTTGACCATTTCTAACTTACAAAACAATGTCGCACAGCATTTTAAACATGTAATGTATTTATTCAACTTTTGGTCGGGGTTTAAACATGGGCAGACATCTGGTTGAGCTTCTACCCCCACGGGCATTGTTGACTGGTGATCCATCCACTTGTTATGATGGAATGGCACGTCTGTTGGGCAAATTGAATTTGCTGTCGTATTTACAAGGTCGACAGACGTTTCTTTGGGTAAGCTTTCCGTTGATGTGCAACTTTGCTTCGGTGCCAACATGGCTAATAGAAGTGGACTTGTATCTTTCCAAATGCTGTCGGTAATTTTCTGGCTGTCCATCTTCTGACCTGAATTCTGTGAGTTCAAATCTGTTTAATATATTAAATTAAAAACAAGATATGCTCGACTGAGAAAAACAAAAAATATATATTTCTTTTATATAAAAAAATATATCGTATTTAACAATATAGTTCGAATCTGTTTAATATATAAAATTAAAAACTATATCTTGATTTTTCTAACAATTTAACGGAAACTTATAGTATGAAAATCGAACTTTAATAAATATTAAAGCAACATACCTATTATAATACTTTGTTCGCTGTACCTATTCTTCCTAATTTAACCCTAAATTTGAATCATAATTAGTTGGTTGCATCTTCTTATGACAACATTCCATACACAATTTCAGCTAGATCGGACCACTAGTATCCGAGAAAAAAGTAGAATTGACAGACAAAGAGAAGATTAAGCTATAGATATCGATTATCGATTATGGATCGAATCTAATAACAATCAGTGCGTGTATATATATATATATATATATATACACACGTTTTATTTTTTATTACCGTATCAGAAAGATACGGTAATAAAACGGTAATAAAAAATAAAACGCATATTTGCTCTACAACAGTATTGAGCACTTTCTTCAGTTTTTATTAATTACCATTTCCACTATATATATAAATGTGTATTACATATTCAGAATATTGAAATACAATAAATCTACCGGTGTGCAAATTTATTTTATATAAAAAAAATCGTATTTAACGATATAGTTCATGAAAATAAATATATAATTTTCTGGCTGTCCATATTCTGACGGGAAGGAATTGTGTGATTGCGCTGATCACGTGATCACGCAATTCACGCAATTTCACATGATGATGCGTGATATGTTTGATATATAAAAATAAAAACAAGATATTCTCGTTAGAGAAAAATGGAAAAATATATTTCTTTTTAGTCGCGTGCAAGCGACTCTATAAGTCACTCCGTCGGTCGGTCGGTCTGTCCGTAACACTTTTGTGCTTGGCCTTTTTGGTTAAGATCAAAGGCCTGTTGTTAATAGATGCTGTTCTTAGTTTTTTAAGTTTTTCTTGGCTTTTTGCTCGGTAGGGGAGCAAATAAATACCCTTTTTTTGGCCTTTTGGCCAAGATCGAATTGTAGTATCTGTTCTTACTACATACTGTACTTATGTTTGTAACGTTTTCTTGGTCACATAGCTAATATAACGTTTCAAATTCCCTAAATCAAATAATAAGTGGGGGATCACTTTTCTGTATTAATTTAATGTAAAATGATCACCCAATTTGGAACCAGTCAGTCTCAAAGCCATTCAAGTCATTCTCCAGATGATTCAAGTTGTTTTTGAAGGATTCCAGTTATTTTTTAAGCATTCAAGTCATTCTTAAGGTCATTCAATTCATCATGCGGAAAACTATTACATAATTAATATGTGCACACAGTTACTATTTAACAATTATGCACTATATATATATATATATATATGTGTGTGTGTGTGTGTGTGTGTGTGTGTGTGTGTGTGTGTGTGTGTGTGTGTATTACATATTCAGAATATTGAAATACAATAAATCTACTGGTGTGGAAATTTCTTTTATATAAAAAAAATCGTATTTTCATGAAAATAAATATATAATTTTCTGGCTGTTCATATTCTGACGGGAAGGAATTGTGTGATTGCGCTGATCACGTGATCACGCAATTCACGCAATTTCACGTGATAACGCGTGATATGTTTAATATACGAAAATAAAAACAAGATATTCTCGTTAGAGAAAAATGGAAAAATATATTTCTTTTTAGTCGCGTGCAAGCGACTCTATAAGTCACTACGTCGGTCGGTCGGTCGGTCTGTCCGTAACACTTTTGTGCTTGGCCTTTTTGGTTAAGATCAAAGGCCTATTGTTAATAGATGCTGTTCTTAGCTTTTTAAGTTTTTCTTGGCTTTTTGCTCGGTAGGGGAGCAAATAAATACCCTTTTTTTGGCCTTTTGGCCAAGATCGAATTGTAGTATCTGTTCTTACTACATACTGTACTTATGTTTGTAACGTTTTCTTGGTCACATAGCTAATATAACGTTTCAAATTCCCTAAATCAAATAATAAGTGGGGGATCACTTTTCTGTATTAATTTAATGTAAAATGATCACCCAATTTGGAACCAGTCAGTCTCAAAGCCATTCAAGTCATTCTCCAGATGATTCAAGTTGTTTTTGAAGGATTCCAGTTATTTTTTAAGCATTCAAGTCATTCTTAAGGTCATTCAATTCATCATGCGGAAAACTATTACATAATTAATATGTGCACACAGTTACTATTTAACAATTATGCACTATATATATATATATATATATATATATATATATATGTGTGTGTGTGTGTGTGTGTGTGTATTACATATTCAGAATATTGAAATATAATAAATCTACTGGTGTGCAAATTTCTTTTATATATAGTATCCGAGAAAAAAAGTAGAATTGACAGACAAAGAGAAGATTAAGCTATAGATATCGATTATCGATTATGGATCGAATCTGATAACAATCAGTGCCTGTATAATTTGTGATATGCGTTAAGAATGAATTAAAAACATTTTCATGTCGGAAATTATGCGAAAATACGGTGAAACTGCAGTTATAGAGCTTCGAATAGTTTTAATTTTGCGGAAAACTATTACATAATTAATATGTACACACATTTACTATTTAACAATTATGCACTATATATATATATATATATATATACACACGTTTTATTTTTTATTACCGTATCAGAAAGATACGGTAATAAAACGGTAAAAAAAAATAAAACGCATATTTGCTCTACAACAGTATTGAGCACTTTCTTCAGTTTTTATTAATTACCATTTCCACTATATATATAAATGTGTATTACATATTCAGAATATTGAAATACAATAAATCTACTGGTGTGGAAATTTCTTTTATATAAAAAAAAATCGTATTTAACGATATAGTTCATGAAAATAAATATATAATTTTCTGGCTGTTCATATTCTGACGGGAAGGAATTGTGTGATTGCGCTGATCACGTGATCACGCAATTCACGCAATTTCACGTGATAACGCATGATATGTTTAATATATGAAAATAAAAACAAGATATTCTCGTTAGAGAAAAATGGAAAAATATATTTCTTTTTAGTCGCGTGCAAGCGACTCTATAAGTCACTCCGTCGGTCGGTCGGTCGGTCGGTCGGTCGGTCGGTCTGTCCGTAACACTTTTGTGCTTGGCCTTTTTGGTTAAGATCAAAGGCCTGTTGTTAATAGATTCTGTTCTTAGCTTTTTAAGTTTTTTTGGCTTTTTGCTCGGTAGGGGAGCAAATAAATACCCTTTTTTTGGCCTTTTGGCCAAGATCGAATTGTAGTATCTGTTCTTACTACATATTGTACTTATGTTTGTAACGTTTTCTTGGTCACATAGCTAATATAACGTTTCAAATTCCCTAAATCAAATAATAAGTGGGGGATCACTTTTCTGTATTAATTTAATGTAAAATGATCACCCAGTTTGAAACCAGTCAGTCTCAAAGCCATTCAAGTCAATCTCCAGATCATTCATGTTGTTTTTGAAGGATTCCAGTTATTTTTTAAGCATTTAAGTCATTCTTAAGGTCATTCAATTCATCATGCGGAAAACTATTACATAATTAATATGTGCACACAGTTACTATTTAACAATTATGCACTATATATATATATATATATATATATATATATATATATATATATATATATATATATGAGTGTGTGTGTGTGTGTGTGTGTATTACATATTCAGAATATTGAAATATAATAAATCTACTGGTGTGCAAATTTCTTTTATATATATATTTATATTGTATCATTATATGCGATCAGTTTTTATTAATTCTATAACAGTCAACCATATAGGAGCCTATTCGTGACAAGACACACACACACACACACACACGTGCGCGCGCGCACACACACAGACGTTCAGCTTTATATTATAGATATATAAAGAGAGAGAGAGAGAGAGAGAGAGAGAGAGAGAGAGAGAGAGAAATAAAATCAAAAGAATGTAGTGTTTACCTGATATACGCAATGATAAAGTACAATCTAGTATAAATATCAGTATTTAAATATAGATAATTTAATCCCAACAGAATAAAGAAGCTCAATACGCAATAGAAAGTAGAACTTATTATAAGAGAAAGGAAATTAAAACTGTAGCAACAACTCCGGATATAATGGAATACCAAGGGAAAATTTTAGAAACAATTTCTCAAATAAAGCGGTAAAATATAAAAAGATAATTATTTTAATCTTCAATATTTTCGGATCAAAATGTAGAAGTCGTGCTATTAAATTCCAAAACAACGTCTTTAGACCTGTTCAATATTTAATAGCTTATAAGACTTTCCCCTAAATGCGTTAAAAGTACAGTAAAATTTGAAGGGGGTAGTATAATGGTATGACACATGATATCTTTTTTTTACATGGGGTCACCACTTATCAAGGCCCGAAGGCAACTCAGGGATAAGGGTTATTGCGTGTACAGTAATCAATGAGATATTATTGTAGTAATCATTAGTATTGGGGTATTGATAGAGTGACTTACTTAAGAGGGCGGTTTGTCAGGAGTTTGTTTATGTTGGACTTGAAGGCGTCCCAAGTTGTAGTCAGGTGGGAAACAGGCAAGTGGCAGAGAGTTCCACTGGCGTGCAGTTCTAAGAAAGAAGCGTTGCTCATGGAATCTACGTTTGGATTTAGGCACAGATAGAGAGTGGGGAAAATTATTGACAGTAGTTTCAGTCAGACGGGTGTTTCTCCTGAAAGATTGGCGAGGGGGGACGAGGGGTTGGAGCTCAGACGAGCACCTGCCATGGAAATAACGATAAAACAAAGACAGGCTCGCAACGTCTCTTCTGTGGGAGAGAGGTTGTAGGGAAGAGAAAAGGGCATCCCCCACTAAGCCACGAAGTCTATTTTGTACTCTGTCAAGGCAGGACAGGCTGTTTTTAGCAGCTCCTGCCCAGATGTGGCAGCAGTGCTCCGTCCTTGGACGTACTTGGCTTTTATATAGATAGAAAATTGCATCAGTAGTGAGATATCTTCTGAAGCGGTAGAAGGATCCCACCATTTTCGCAGCGTCCCTGGCAACAGATTTGATGTACGTGTTCCATTTCAGATCAGGAGTAAAGGTCAAACCCAGAAGCTTGTCAAAACATTGAGCCTCCCCAAGACGAGAGCCATCCATTTCAATTGATTCCAGATGGGGATCAGAGCGTTAATGATGTAAAGATAGAAGCTTAGTTTTGGATGCATTAAAAGTAATCACCCACCTCTTCCCCCATTGTACCACGTGCTCAAGATCAGAGGAGAGAGTATTAGAGAGAACTTTGTCATTTACGTCCTTTGATGTGTTGCTATAGATGGTCGTGTCATCAGCATAGATGTCAACAAATGATTTAAGTATGTGTTTAGGGAGATCATTAATGTAGATCAGGAAGAGAGTTGGGCCCAGGATGAACCCCTTGAGGACTCCAGCATTAATACTGTAGGCCTCTGATTTCTGACCATCAACCACTACTCTTATGAACCTATCAGAGAGAAATGATTTAACGATTGAGGAAACATTTCCAGTAATACCGTAGCTAGAAATCTTGTGAAGTAGGCCATTATGCCATCTTCAAAAGGAACTGGCCCCTTTGTGAGGATTCATGGAAAAGTAAATGCACGAATGTACAGAGAATTGATTAGAGAACATGTGGTTCCTAGTATTTCTGATTCTGATATCTTCATGCCAGACAATGCATCGTGCCATAAAGCAAAAATAGTTTTAGAAGAGCTAAATAGATTCAACATTTGCGTTATGGATTGGCCAATTGAAAATGTTTGGAGAGTTATTATACTGAAAGGATTCTTTGTTTTTTAATTAATAACGGGCACCAGTAATTTAATTAAAATTGTTAATATGTAAAAACTTATATGTATTAAAAATCAAAAATTCAAATCAAAAATAAAATATTTTTATTAAAAATTGGGAAACTCACCAAAATTTTTTTCCCCTTTTACATAGATAAAGTTCGAAGCCATTTAAAATAAAATGATCGACTGTTCCTTAACTTTTGGACGATACTGTGTATGGAATTAAAAAATTACGAAAACTTTATATATATATATGTATATATATATATATATATATATATATATATAGCGGTAGCTCTAGATATATCTACGGCTTTTGACAGGGTATGGCATGAGGGTCTCCTCAGGAAGATTAGATCTTACGGTATCACTGGTAGAATACTTAACATAATTAAATCCTTCTTAGATAAGAGAAAAATCCAGGTTGTCCTCGACGGTCGTACATCTAAACAATATGATATAAATGCGGGAGTGCCCCAGGGATCTATCCTTGGACCTCTGCTGTTCCTGATATTCATAAATGACCTCCCCGACAAAATTGCCTCTGAGATGGGTATATATGCTGATGACACCACACTCTATAGCAGGCACGACAGGAAAACAAATGAACATATATCTAAAGTAATGGCAGAAACACTAGAGGATGACCTCCAATCAGTAGTGGAATGGGGACAAAAATGGATGGTAACGTTCAATGCCACCAAGACAAAACTGGTTTCATTCAATAACTACAAGAAACCTTCTCTACCACCTATAGCAGTGGCCAACGACTCTTTATCTGAGAGTGCGTCTCTCAAGCTCCTTGGCCTAACGTTCACAGGAAACATGAGTTGGAACAATTACATCGAGGGCATTGCCAGGGCCGCTGCAAGGAAGGTTGGCTCTCTCTACCGTGCTAGAAAACTTCTAACACCCGAAAGTATCCTGTACCTCTCTAAGGCCACTATTCGCCCATGTATGGAGTATTGCTGTCATATTTGGGCCGGTGTATCGGCTACTAGTCTCTCGCTCCTTGACAGGGTTCAAAAGAGAGTCGCAAACCTGATAGGCCCTAAACTGGCATCTAAACTTCAGCCTCTGTCCCATCGTCGAAACGTTGCATCCCTCTGCCTGTTCTACAAGTATTATAATGGTGAATGCTCTGAAGAACTGCAAGCACTAGTGCCCCCACGACGTGAACACCCTCGACAGACCCGACAAGCTGCAAAATCCCACCCCCACACTGTAGAGATCCCTAGATGTAAAAGATCTTTCTACTCCAGTAGTTTCTTCCCCAGAACTGCTAGACTTTGGAATTCCATTCCAGGTCACTGCTTCCCCAACTGTACTGACATGCATAAGTTCAAGTGCAACGTGAACCAACATCTCGCTGCCCTAATCCCTACATAGTACCCCAGTAGATGTTTCCCCTGATAGTAGCCCCCTACACCAAAGTGGCAATTTGCCTTGTTTGGGGTGAAAATGTAATAATAAAAAAAAAATATGTATATATATATATATATATATATATATATATATATATATATATATATATACGTTTTATTTTTTATTACCGTATCTTTCTGTTAAGTTACATTATTGTTTCAGCTACTTCGCCGTTTTTTTTGGCCTTTTTTGTAGCATCGTCAGACTTTTACAGAACTTGAAATCTTGATGTAAATGTCTGAGGAAGCAAAAAAAAAAAAATAATGTAACTTGACAGAAAGATACGGTAATAAAAAATAAAAAAATAAAACGCATATTTGCTCTACAACAGTATTGAGCACTTTCTTCAGTTTTTATTAATTATCATTTTCATATATATATATATATATATATATATATATATATATATAATAGAGAAAATTTTCAAATTAATAAATTATGTAAATTATAACGCGTTTGTTTTGTAAAAAAATATTTTTAAGAAAAAGAATCATCACAGAATAAAAATTTTAAAAACTAATAAAAAAATTATATTTTCAATAATTCACGCTAAATAAAAAATATATTAAGTAAAACTGCGGTTTTCTAAATTGCTGGGAAGTAATTTTTCAAATAAATCAGAATAGAATATAAAAACTAATTATGAAAACTCTTGAATAATTTTGGATTAACAAACGCAAATGCTGTGCGATTAAAATTCCTCCTTCGATAGGAAATAAACAACAAGTCTTTATTTCATATTTAAACACGTCTACAACTCGTTTGTTTTCGTCCGATATGAAAACAAAATCAATATTCTTTCCTTAATTTAACACAGAGGATATACAACAAGAATGGAATACTGTTGCCACATCTGGGCAGGGGCTGCTAGAAAGGACTTGTCCTGCCTTGATAGAGTTCAAAATAGACTTTGTAGCCTCGTAGGGAATGCCCTTTTCTCTTCCCTGCAACCTCTATCTCACAGAAGAGATGTTGCGAGTTTGTCTCTGATTTATCGTTATTTTCATAGAAAGTGTGACCATACTACTATTATAACGCATTTGTGTTATAATTTACGTGATTTAATAACTTGAAATTGTTTTTGTACTATATACATATAAAGTTTTCTTAACAGCAATCCAGGAAACCCCATTTTTACTTAATGATTTTTAATTAGTGCGAATTATTGAAATTATAATTTTTTATAAGTTTTTTTGTGTGATAATCCTTTTTTTAAATAATTTATTTGCAAAACCAATACGTTATAATTTACATGACTTATTAACTTGAAATTTATTTTATACACGTATACATATGTATATATACATATAGCTCTACCTACGTATTGAGCACTTTTGAAATAAATACTTAAAGTTTACACATAAATCTATAATTTCCTATATTAAGTTTATGTGAGTAAATTAAGTAGTTATATATATATATATATATATATATATATATATATATATATATATATATATATATGTATGTGTGGCGGGGAATTGAAAATTTACGAAAACTTTATATATATATAGTACAAAAAAATTTCAAATTAATAAATTATGTAAATTATAACGCATTTTGTGTTGCAAAAGAATTATTTAAGAAAATAATTTTCACAGAATAAACATTTTAAAATCTAACAAAAATGTATAATTTCAAATTTGTTCAGAAAAACAGTTGAATTTTCGTCTGTTAAGTAAATTCTCAAATAAATCAGAATAAAATATTTAAAAATTATAAAAACTCTTCAATATTTTTGGATTAAAAAACGCAAATGTTGTACGATTAAAATTCAACAAGTATTTTTTTCAAATCTACTGGTGTGCAACTCCAGTTATTATCGGTCTTATAAAATATTATTGGATATAATATTTTAAGACTATCCCAGCTAAATAAAATTGCTCAATATACTAGATAGAGCAAATAAATTATAATTTCTATTGAATTTTAATCGCACGAAAATATTCAAGAGTTTTTATAATTAGTTTTATATTCTATTCTAATTTATTTGAGAATTTACTTAGCAGCAATTTTGCTTAATATTTTTTAATTATTGAAATTATAATTTTTTTGTTAGATTTTTTGTGATAATTCTTTTTTTTTAAATAATTAATTTGCAAAACAAATACGTTATAATTTACATGATTTATTAAGTTGAATTTTTTTTGTACTATATATATAAAGTTTTCGTAAATTTTTAATTACAAATATATATATATATATATATATATATATATATATATATATGTTTAAATACGGAAAACAACTTGTTGCTTATTTTCTAACATTATTTAACATTAAATATATATAGTACAAAAAAAATTTCAACGTATTTGTTTTGCAAATAAATTATTTAAAAAAAGAATTATCACAGAAAAAAACAAATAAAAAATTATAATTTCAATAATTCACGCTAATTAAAAAATATTAAGTATAAATGCGGTTTCCTATATTGCTGCTAAGTAAATTCTCAAAAAAATTAGAATAGAATATAAAATTAATTATAAAAACTCTTGAATATTTTCGTGCGATTAAAATTCAATAGAAAATTAGCAACAAGTTTTTTTTTTTTCATATTTAAACATGTCTTCAAGCCGTTCGTTTCCGTCCGATATAAAAACAAAATCAATATTATTAAACACAAAAAAAAATACAACGAAACAATATG
Organism: Euprymna scolopes; assembly: GCF_053919585.1. NCBI lineage: Eukaryota > Metazoa > Mollusca > Cephalopoda > Sepiida > Sepiolidae > Euprymna > Euprymna scolopes. The sequence continues at coordinate 214,227,128 of NC_136527.1, read as the reverse complement.
GAAACTCTACAATACTTACAGATGAAAAATAGCAAATGTCGATGAGATTTCTCCTTCAAGAAAGATTCAGAAACTTTTTCTTCAGGTGTAAATTAATATAAAACTCTTTTTTCTGTTTAAACGCAGTATTTTTAAATAGATTTTATCTTAGCAAGTGTTAATGCCAAACAAAATCAAATTTAAAATGAATTCATATATATATATATATATATATATATATATATGTATATATATATATATATATATATATATATATATATAATTCATATATATATATATATATATATGTATATATAATAATTTGTAATTTGATCTGTGTTTGTATATATTATAGTATATCATTGCTGCTTTTAATGATGAATGAACTCGGAAATCTGTTTATTCTATTTGACTGGTTCTGTATTTATGTTTGTTCAAAGTTCAACCACATACACACACAAAAAAACGGATTCTCTTCGGGTAAATAATTATAAGAAACAGATGTGTAGATATGACGTTTCTGACTTTTTTTTTAGATGAGGATTGGTTATATGTATTAATATTATTATTCATCGAACTACTGTTCTCATCTTGAGTATTATTCTCACAATGTTTCGGTCACCTCCGACCTTCTTCAGGGGTATCTTGTCGAACTCGGGAATGTTTCTGTCGAACTCGGGAATTTGGACGGAACTTCGAGCGGAACCCTTTATTTACTTCATGGGGGTAGGATGCTCTTGTTCTGTCAGCTATGACTGGATAGATGTCCTAAGTAATTCAAAAATGTATTTTTCGGTCGCCCACACTGAGGATTGAACCTTCAGGAGAATATCACTTTTACAATTGATATATATGTATTAACACACACACACACACACACACACACACACACACACACACACACACGTATATACAATAGAAATATACGAACATGAAAAGTAATATGGTTAAGCTTAAACATAAATACATATTTGTGATTTCGTCAATAGTTAATTTTTCGCGATACCTCTGGGAGAGCGTCCAACAACTCGTCCTTGCTCTTAAATTGGCGTCCACTTGCGTAGAGGCGTCGCTTCATGATACTCCAAAGGTTCACAATTGTGTCCAAATCTTGTGAAACCACAGGCCACTCCATCTTCCGTAGCGTAGAGAACCGCAGTTGTTGCAAACACTTTTTGCTTTTGTTTGTTGTATGCGAGTGAGCATTATTCTGCATAAAAATGAAGGTTCTTCTGAACGTCAACATTTGCTTCTTCAGCCATGGTGCAAAGTGCTCCTTCGGAAAAGCTATGTAAGCTTTTCACGTCATTTTTACGCCTTCTGAGACTCTCCATTTGAAAACTAAGGTACCTCCGATACTCCCAGCCCGAATCATTATCCAACTACCATCTTGTTCGCGCCTTAAACGCTAATGACGACGTCGTCCATCTCGGACCCATCCCTTGCTCCAACCATCTGGGCCATCAAAAGTTACACGCACTTCATCCGTGAACAAAACTTTGGAAAAATCCGTTTTCATGTTGTACTCTACCTATTTCAATCGGTTTTGTATGTGGTGTTGCTTTAATGGAGGCTTTGTCACAGGCTTAACAAACTTTGCCACTTCTTTCAGAAGCCGACATCGAGTACTTTTTGAGACATTCTTCAATCCGTCTTGGTCATAGACTTCTCGACTTGTCTGCCCAAGGTTCTTAACAACTTCACGTTTAATTTGGCGTAGAGAACGACGGAAACAACTCTAGATTTACCTTTATCACCTCTCTTATGGGTCTTTGTAGGGTCTTTGACAAAGTTGTTTGCAGTTTAATCACAATGTACGGCACTCATCTGCTTTCAATAAAATCTCCCTTTCATGCTGTCATTCGTATTACTTTTCGAATTAGTAGCAACAGTAGTCGCTGAAGCGACGTGTTTTCTATGGAAAACAGTCATAATAAACGTCGCTCACCTCCTTATATATTTTTTCGATTTTGAACACCAGAAAATTCATCATAACTTTTGTTTTACTGAACGAAATTTTTTCCCCAACATAGTTGAGAAGGTGATCTATAAACTGTAATAGTTGTTTGAAATTTATTAAATGTATATATAATCATTAATTATTTGATCTGTGCTTTTGTATATATAAACATATTGTAGATGTATTGAATTACCAATGAACACGGAAATGCCTTTATTCTTTTGGCAGGTTCTGTATTCATGGTTGGTTAAAGTTTAACCACACAAAGAAAATGATTATTTTAGAGTAAACATAAAGAAAAGATGCCTTCGTATAATAAACACACATATATATACGTTTATATATATATATATATATATATATATATATATATATATATATATGTTTATATATATATATATATATATATATATATATTTATATATATATTTATGTATGTATGTTTATATATATATGTTTATATATATATAAATATATATATATATGTTTATATATATATATTTATATATATTTTGTGTACAGAAAGTTGTTAGTTGAGACAGGTCATTGGTACCGTCGGTTTCAAGCCCGATAATAAGGCCCGTTTAAGGTATCCTTATCAAGCTCTCTTCAGCCAATATTCGTCTCTGAAGAGAGCTTGATAAGGATACCTTAAACGGGCCTTATTATCTGAAGAGAGCTTGATAAGGATACCTTAAACGGGCCTTATTATCGGGCTTGAAACCGACGGTACCGATGACCTGTCTCAACTAACAACTTTCTGTACACAAAATATAAGTACGCTCTTAAAATTTGGATTTTCCTTTTAATTGAGCACTCTGCTGGAATTCTTTTTCCAAAAAAAACTAATCATATATGTTTATATATATATGTTTATATATATGTTTACATATGTGTTTATATAAATATATATACATACTTTATTCACATAAAATTAATATACGAAAGTATAAATTTATGCGTAAGCGTATGCGTATTTACTTCAAAAGTGCTCAATACGTAGGTAGAGCTAGTTAATAAGTCATAAAATGTCTCTAGGGTTCTTCAGGCATAAGCATAAGCCTGAAGAATCCTTAAGTGGATGAAACGCGGAATATTCAGTGTAGCTTAATCGCCATATGCATTTTATAACTTACTACTACTACTACTATATAAAGGAAATGATTATTTTAGAGTAAACATAAACACACACACATATATATATATAAACATATATATATATGTTTATATATATTTTAAAAGCGAAGTGGGGCATTTTTTTAACGTTATAAAAAGAGATCGACTATAATGTAAAAAGAAACAGGATCGACTAAAAGTAAGAAAAATAAATTGAAAAGGAAAAAGATCGACTAAAAGGGGGGAGAAAGAGAAAAGAAAAGGGGGGAACGGTGAAGAAACTTGAAGTACTTTTCGCCGACTTTCTTCAGAAGTAAATGTCGGAATGAAGTAATGTTGGCATGAAGTCATTTCTATGAGGGGAAAAAATTAACCTGGTGGCGCCTATTTAAAAACGTTCAACGAACGTATGTGGTCCATCTGTTTGCAAAGAAAAGGTCTGCAACAGTTTTTTGTAAGGGCCTCCAAGAATCCAAGATGTTGAACAGACCTGGCCCTGTGCAAAATAGAGAACTATATATATATATATATATATATATATATATATATATATATATATATATATGTATATATATATATATAATTTAAAGGAGATTAGAACAATAGTCTAAAGAGCTGAGTGTATTTCAATGTAACAGTCAAATTACTAGTTTAATTAAAATACAGGAAAGAGAAAGTGCTCGTTGTAATTTAGATATATAATAAGCTCGATAGGTTAATATCCTAGAGCTAATTCAATATTAAGTAATGTGATTGATAATTTAAAATTTAAAAATCAAATTATAATTAAATTAAAAATCCGTTTCATAAGAAGGAACAACAACAAAATCAATTATCTGTACGATCGTTTCGGAAAACAATGCTTTTTATTGTGGTAGACAGGAAAAATACCCCTAACCACTTCAACATTTTAATGGGCTCGACGGATTCGACTCAGGTCACTGATCTAGTTGGCCTTTTCCTGTTAAATGAAATACATTGTATACTCCATAAACAGTTCAAACTTGAAGGAGGACTATACAGAGATAATGCACTTTTCGTAACTAACTCTACAAATAATAATTATGAAAAAGCAATTAAATCACTACATAAATTATTTAAAAATTATGGACTTAGTATAAAAATCGACCCTAATAAAAAAATTGTTAATTTCTTAGACATAACCTTAAATCTTGAGAATTCTACCTTTGAACCCTATCATAAACCTAACCAATCCCTACTATATGTCCACAATGTATCAAACCACCCTAAATCAATATTAAAACCAATAGTTCCTAATATCGCTTTAAGAATTTCTAGACTGTCTTCTACTAAATCCATATTTATCAAAAATGAAAAATATTACAATGAAGCCCTTAAAAACTCGGGATATAATTCGCAAATTAAATTCATGAATAAAAATGATAGAAACATAAACTGCATTGAAAATAAACCTATTAAGAGCGTAATTACATATAATATGGCAATGTCTTTCAATATGCGAGTTAAGAAAAATAACCAAGAGACAAAAAATTGAAATTTGCTGAAGCTTTAAATGATTTCTAAATTACTACCGTGTTTGAATTATATATATATATATATATATATATTGACAAATTTGTATTTACATAGACTCGAGTATATATATATATATATGTCATCACTGTTAAAACAGATATATCTAAAACATATAACTTTCATGGATGTAGGAGATTTATAGATGACCTTATATGTATAAACGATAATAATTAATTCGAAAAAAATAAACATCTTATATATCCAAACGAATTAAAATTGAATTGTGAACATAGAGGACAAAGATATAAAAATTGAGGATGCGATTTTTCTTTATAAAATATTTGATAAAAGAAACGCTTTCCACTTTTAAATAGTACGTATGCCCCATAAAGATAGCACCTGCCCTGGTTTTATGTTTTATGGAACCATTATGTCAGAGTTTTTGAGAATAGCTCGCGTTACTTTAAAATTAACAGATTTTATACCACCAGTTTCTAGTTTAGTAATAAGGATGATAAAACAAGGTGGGGATAAAAATAAAATATTAAAACAGTTAAATAAAGCATTTGTTCGTTATCCTGATGCTTTTGAATCGTTTAAGATAAACCAGACTATATTAATAAAGGAAATCCAAAACTATATTAGCAATGTATAAAATGTACTTATAATTACATATAATAAATTTATATATTCATAAAAAAATGTATATATGTAAAAATATTTTTAACCTTTATATATCTAATTTTAAATAAATAAGAATGTAAATATGATAAATACTAATCACAGTGGGGGTGATAAGTAGTTAAATGGATTAATCCTAATCTTATAAATACAAGACTGATAAATTAAAAAATTAAAAAATATATCCATTTTAAATGTGGAAATTGATGAATCGCACAGGTAAGAAATTCATTTTTATAGCATGAAAAGGTTAGTAATTGCAATTAAGAATAGAAAATTGGATCAAATGTTTGTAACATGTCTTCTCTCTAAGATTAAAGGTGGTGGTGTTTGATTAACACTGCTGGGGAGCCATGATGTAATATACTGTTTTGTTTTTAAATCCCCGAAACAGTGTTTCATGGTAAACAACTGATGATCCCTTGAAAAATAAATTATTGGTATTATAGTAAATTCGAGAGCGAGTTGATGCAGTGATTGCAGGTGATTAAATGACTTACTGACTAGATGGTTTTCTAACGAATGATAAAAAATATTTTTTGTATAGTTTTAAAGGTTAAAAACTTCAAAGACTATATATATACTCCTATAAATTCGGTTTTCTTTAGCGTGTATTGATATTCATATTTAAACCCCTATTTTCTATTTATTTAAAAAGAAAATACAATATACGGCTTCTGGAATTGCATTCACTAGCAAAGGATCTAGCTAATTTGCATATTCTTTTAAACATTCATTTTAATTAATTCCCTATTAGTTTTTTCGGTTTTATCATGGGATGATCATCTTTAGTTAACTATTACGTGTAATTATATTCATGCAGATATTCTACATGATTTATACTTGCATAAAAAGTTTACAGGGAACACAAGAATATTGTGATAGGTGTTTCAGTGTGAACAGGTATGGTATAATAAAATATGGGGTTTATCTATTTATTTTTACTTTCACCATATTTTGCTTTGGTTTTGATACCCCCCCCCCAAATTCGAAACTATCTCTTTACAACCCTTCCTTTTCATAGCCTATCATACTTTCATAAATCAGAGTCCATTTTCTGTAGCCTGTTTTTGAACCCAGTCAACGACGAGTACTTATATATATATATATATATATATATGTATATATATGTGTGTGTGTGTGTGTGTGTGTGTGTGTGTGTGTGTGGACACGAATAGGCTCCTATATGGTTGACTATTTTTAAAAACTGAATACTTGAGACACAGGAATGGGTATATTTGATCTGGCAGAACGGTGGTTCATTAAAATTGTGGGGTCTGCGTTCGCACCTGGTCCACAAAGTATGGAAATAAAAATTTAAAAATTAAAAAAAAACGTTTACAAAGGGTTTTCCTATAGATGTACATGCCTCCTCCCTTGAGGCTCTCATTCACAAATATCCGTGGGCTTAGAACTAACTTAGCTGATGTTGAAGCATTTCTCTTAACAAATACCCCGGATATCTTAGCACTAAGTGAGACTAACCTACACTCCTCCATTCCCTCTAACCACTTTAACATGCCTGGATATCTCCCACTCTGCCGTAAGGACTCTGACAGACATATGCACGGACTTGGAGTTTACATTCGTAATACCCCTCCCTTGACTAGAGAAACAAACCTAGAAACAGATGATCAAGCCTTTATGTGCTTTAGACTAAACATGCAACACAATATTAGCTACTATTATTTTCTCTACCGCTCTCCCTCGACTCAGGACTGCTCCATAATAAACAAAGTATCTGACAGCATAGACACGGCACTGACCCTCGACACTAGCGCACAAATACATGTATTTGGTGACTTTAATGTCCACCACAAAAACTGGCTTGGATTCTCTACTCACACAGATGCAGCGGGCAGCACAACCCATAGCTTCGCTATATCTCACTCCCTATCACAAATTGTTACGTTTCCAACCCGTTTCCCTGACCAGGAAGAACAACACGCATCACTTCTAGATCTGTTTTTGACCACAGTTCCCGATGACTGCATAACGAAGGCCCACAGCCCACTCGGGAACGCTGATCATGCAGTGATAATGGTTGAAATCGCCCTAAACTCTAGACCCAAAACTGAAGAGCCAGTGCTCAAAACAACGAGATATTATAATAAGGCTGACTGGGAAGCCATCAGGGAACTAATTAGAGATGCTCCATGGAAAAATATTTTCTCTCTCCCTGCTGAACAATGTGCAAACGAGACCACTGACTGGTTCAAAACTGCAATTGAAGCGCATGTTCCCATGCGGAAATTTTATAGTAAGCCGCACTCTCCCCAATGGTTTACGTCGACTTGTGCAACTGCCATTGCTCAAAAGCAGCATGCATACCGTACGTTTAACCGACATAAGTCCAGTTCAAACAGACTGAAGTATATAGAAGCTAGAAATAACGTTAAGAAAGAAATAGCGACAGCTAAGAGAGAATTTACGGAAACCACTAAAAAGCGCATCGAAGCACAAAAACTAGGAACTCGAGACTTCTGGAAAATCTACAACAGTGTTGTAAATAATGGGCAATCAACAATTCCCCCACTAACCAACAATCACGAGGTTGTCTCCTCAGCAACCGACAAGGCTAACATGCTTGCCAGTCGGTTTGCCTCAAACTCCACACTGGACCCTTCCAACCACCCCCTACCTGACTTTCCTATGCGGACAGACGCCACACTAAACGATCGGAAAACCACCCCTGCTCAGGTGCATGCTATCATAAAAAACCTTGATACCTCAAAAGCATGTGGACCTGATCTTATCCCAGCTGTGCTATTAAAAAAGTGCTCAGCCGAAGTAGCTGCAGTTCTCTCCAAACTCTACAACAAATGCCTTAATGAAGCTTGCTTTCCGGTCTGTTGGAAAACTGCTTCTGTTGTACCAGTATTCAAGAATTCTGGCGAAAGGACAGACCCATCAAATTATCGCCCCATTAGCCTCCTCCCACTTTTTGCCAAAATATTTGAGACCATAATTAACCATGCTCTAGTCCATCATCTTACAGATGCTAAACTACTGACTGACAAACAATATGGATTTAGACAAGCCCGTTCCACAGCAGACATCCTAACTGTGATCTCTGAACGTATATACCATTCACTGGACAACGCGGGGGAGGGCAGAGCGGTAGCTCTAGATATATCTAAGGCTTTTGACAGGGTATGGCATGAGGGTCTCCTCAGTAAAATCAGATCATACGGTATCACTGGTAGAATACTTAACATAATTAAATCCTTCTTAGATAAGAGAAAAATCCAGGTTGTCCTCGACGGTCGTACATCTAAACAATATGATATAAATGCGGGGGTGCCCCAGGGTTCTATCCTTGGACCTCTATTGTTCCTGATATTCATAAATGACCTCCCCGACAACATTGCCTCTGAGATGGGTATATATGCTGATGACACTACACTCTATGGCAGGCACGACAGGAAGACGAATGAACACATTTCTAAAGAAATGGCAGAAACACTAGAGGAAGACCTCCAATCTGTAGTGGAATGGGGACAAAAGTGGTTGGTCGCGTTCAATGCTGCCAAGACTAAACTAGTTTCATTCAATAATTACAAGAAACCTTCTCTACCACCTATAGCAATGGCCAACGACTCTTTATCTGAGAGTCCATCTTTCAAACTCCTTGGCCTAACGTTCACAGGAAACATGAGTTGGAACAATTACATTGAAGGCATTGCCAGGGCTGCTGCAAGAAAGGTGGGCTCTCTCTACCGTGCTAGAAAACTACTAACACCCGAAAGTATCCTGTACCTCTATAAGGCCACCATTCGCCCATGTATGGAGTATTGCTGCCACATCTGGGCTGGTGCATCTGCTACTAGTCTCTCGCTCCTTGACAAGGTTCAAAAGAGAGTCGCAAACCTGATAGGCCCTGAACTGGCATCTAAGCTTCAGCCTCTGTCCCATCGACGAAATGTTGCATCTCTCTGCCTTTTCTACAAGTATTTTAGTGGTGAATGCTCTGACGAACTGCAATCACTTGTGCCCCCACGACGTGTGCACCCTCGACAAACCCGACAGGCTGCTAAATCCCACCCCCACACTGTAGAGATCCCTAGATGTAAAAGATCTTTTTACTCCAATAGTTTCTTCCCCAGAACCGCTAGACTCTGGAATTCCATCCCAGGTCCCTGCTTCCCCAACAGTACTGACGTGCAGAAGTTCAAGTGTAACGTGAACCGACACCTTGCTGCCCAAATCCCTACATAGTACCCCAGTAGTTGTTGCCCCTGATAGTAGCCCCCTACACCAAAGTGGCAATTTGCCTTGTTTGGGGTGAAAATGTAATAATAAAAAAGACTACTTTGATAAGTATGTTTTAACTTATATAGGGATGGTATAATAAAATTATGGGATCTGCGTTCGCACCTGGCCTCCATAGAATGGAAATAGGCACAAACTTTAATAAATACTTTTCATATCTATCTGCGTAAGTATACTTTGATAATTATGTTTCAGTTTGAAGAAATATTGTATAATAAAATAATGAGATGTTCGTTCACGCATGGGCATGTTTGATCTGACATAACGATGATTCATTAAAATTGTGAGGTCTGCGTATGCTCCTGGTCCACAAAGTATGGAAATAAAAAATTTAAAAATTAAAAAAAAAAAACGTTTACAAGTGTTTTTGATATAGATCTACATAATAATACTGTGGTAAGTACGTTATAACTTAAATAGGGATAGTATAATAAAATTGTGGAGTCTGTGTTCGCGCCTGGCCTCCATAGAGTTGAAATAGGCACAAAATTTAATAAAGACTTTTCATATCTATCTGCCTAAGTATACTTTGATAATTCTGTTTCAGTTTGAAGAAATATGCTACAATAAAATTATGGGGTGTTCCTTCGCACCTGACCTCCATAGAATTGAAATATGTCACAAAGTTTAACAAGATCCACAGAAACAAAAACAGGCTACAGAAAATGGACTCTGATTTATGAAAGTATGATAGGTTATGAAAAGGAAGGGTTGTAAAGAGATAGCTTGGAATTTGGGGGTATCAAAACCAAAGCAAAATATGATGAAAGTAAAAATAAAATAGATAAACCTCATAATTTATTATACCATACCTGGATATATTTTGCTGATTTCTTTAGGTCCTCTGATGAGGGGGAGCAGGAATAGCATTCTTTGGAACTCTGCGGAATGAGGACTGTGTGAATTGTTTTTTTAGTGTTCTGTCGAACGGTGAATTTTAATTGTAAAGTTCAACTTACAGTTGCAATTTTCTTACACACACACACACACACACACACACACACACACACACACACACACACACACACACACACACACACACACATATATATACATATATATAGTAAGTAATGTGATTGATAATTTAAAATTTAAAAATCAAATTATAATTAAATTAAAAATCCGTTTCATGAGAAGGAACAACAACAAAATCAATTATCTGTACGATCGTTTCGGAAAACAATGCTTTTTATTGTGGTAGACATCAAGTTACGTACAATAATTATTACATATAGTTTTTTAATAAGCAAGGTCTCCTCGTCAGCAAATTTGGAAGGGTTTTTATTAAATTTAAAAGACACCATAAATAAACCTAGCATTAAAAGTAAGGCAGATGTATCTGAAAAAATTGAAATAAAAAGTCTGGATTTAAAATTGATAAGAAAATTAATATGGGTTAGAGATAGGAAAGAAATAGAGTAAAATATAGATTTGAATTTAAATTATAAGTTTGCTTTAAGTACAACATTACAAATATATACATGCATATATATGAAAAAATAGACACATATATACATATACATAGATATGCAGGTATATACATAAAAATATATAGAGAAATTTACCTTTTAATTTTTCGCCTTTTGAAATCAGGAACTATGGTTAAAATACTCATTTAGATGTTTGCTATAGCTTTTTACCTTATTGAATGATGAATTTTAAAAAGGGGGACGCCCGTGCAATAAATTATTTCCGTTAGCGTACTTTTGATTTAAAGACGCTACGGTTTATATTTCGAATGTTGTTTGTGTAATTATACAATGTAAGGGGGGATAATTAGTCATATTTTCTTTACTTTTATTTAAAGTGTGTAAGGGGGATAATTAGTCTAACTTAATTTATTAAAAAAATTGTAATCTATTTTTACTAATAAGTAATTTTCAATGATTTAAGGTGGTTTATATTTATTAAATTTAAACCAACGTTTATGACTGCATGTGAATATTAGTTCCTGTCTTGAATTTAATAGTGTGGTTGCATTTTTTATATCTTCATATTTTAAAATTTTTTATATCTTCATATTTTAAAATTTTTAGGGTCTCTTTTGTACATAGTGCACAGAATTTATCTCCTGGTTTATATGGTTTGCAAGACTCAATTACTCGCCATTTTAGGTTGAAAGAAATATTGCTATTTTTTAGTTGCCAAATATAGTTGGATAGAGTAGTTTGGTTTGACAGAGAGTTATTTTTAAAAGAATGTTTGTGCGTTGAAATTCTATGTTTTATTAGGCCAGATGTGGAATCAAAATATTGCTTATTGTGATTATTTTCCGTTAGGTCTGGTGCTGGATTATTATATGGTGGGTTGGTTTGTAATTGATCGGTAGATTGGTTTAAGTTGGTGTCATTATTTAATCTGGTAGTTGAGTTATGGCTGTTAATAGGTTCATGTAGATTTGGGTTTTTTGATACTGTGCAGCTATAGATAACATTTTTAATTTTACATGAGTCTTGTAGGGGACATTTATTTTTTCTTCTACAGTTACAGTCCGATGTATTTTGTATAGTTGTATTTTGTAGTTTATTAATTCTCTTATTATTAGAGCTAATTATTTTTTGATGAAGGTTAGGCCTAGTAGAGTAAAAGACTTTGATTGTGTTCTTATTGAAAATTGTATTATATCTATGGGGGGAGGGGGGCTTTAAAGTTCTTATATAATATTTTAAAAAATTCTCTGGCTATGTTTGTCTCTAGGTTTTTGGAATATGGAGGGTTGAACCATAGGGTCTCCTTATTACGTTTACGGGTTTTGGTTTGCTGTTTATTTGTATTATTATCTAATATTTGTGGTTTGGTTTTATCTTTTTTGTCTCTTGGTTATTTTTCTGAACTCGCATATTGGAAGACATTGCCATATTATATGTAATTACGCTCTTAATAGGTTTATTTTCAATGCAGTTTATGTTTCTATCATTTTTATTCATGAATTTAATTTGCGAATTATATCCCGAGTTTTTAAGGGCTTCATTGTAATATTTTTCATTTTTGATAAATATGGATTTAGTAGAAGACAGTCTAGAAATTCTTAAAGCGATATTAGAAACTATTGATTTTAATATTGATTTAGGGTGGTTTGATTCATTGTGGACATATAGTAGGGATTGGTTAGGTTTATGATAGGGTTCAAAGGTAGAATTCTCAAGATCTAAGGTTATGTCTAAGAAATTAACAATTTTTTTATTAGGGTCGATTTTTATACTAAGTCCATAATTTTTACATAATTTATGTAGAGCTTTAATTGCTTTTTCATAATTATTATTTGTAGAGTTAGTTACGAAAAGTGCATCATCTCTGTATAGTCCTCCTTCAAGTTTGAACTGTTTATGGAGTATACAATGTATTTCATTTAACAGGAAAAGGCCAACTAGATCAGTGACCTGAGTCGAATCCGTCGAGCCCATTAAAATGTTGAAGTGGTTAGGGGTATTTTTCCTGTCTACCACAATAAAAAGCATTGTTTTCCGAAAACGATCGTACAGATAATTGATTTTGTTGTTCCTTCTTATGAAACGGATTTTTAATTTAATTATAATTTGATTTTTAAACTTTAAATTATCAATCACATTACTTATTATTGAATTAGCTCTAGGATATTTACCTATCGAGCTTATTATATTTCTAAATTACAACGAGCACTTTCTCTTTCCTGTATTTTAATTAAACTAGTAATTTGACTGTTACATTGAAATACACTCAGCTCTTTAGACTATTGTTCTAATCTCCTTTAAATTATATATATATATATACATATATATATATATATATATATATATATATATATATATATAGTTCTCTATTTTGCACAGGGCCAGGTCTGTTCAACATCTCGGATTCTTGGAGGCCCTTACAATAAACTGTTGCAGACCTGTTCTTTGCAAACAGATGGACCACATACGTTCGTTGAACGTTTTTAAATAGGCGCAACCAGGTTAATTTTTTCCCCTCATAGAAATGACTTCATGCCAACATTACTTCATTCCGACATTTACTTCTGAAGAAAGTCGGCGAAAAGTACTTCAAGTTTCTTCACCGTTCCCCCCTTTCTTTTCTCTTTCTCCCCCTTTTAGTCGATCTTTTTCCTTTTCAATTTATTTTTCTTACTTTTAGTCGATCCTGTTTCTTTTTACATTATAGTCGATCTCTTTTTATAACGTTAAAAAAATGCCCCACTTCGCTTTTAAAATATATATAAACATATATATATATGTTTATATATATATATGTGTGTGTGTGTGTTTATGTTTATTCTAAAATAATCATTTCCTTTATATAGTAGTAGTAGTAAGTTATAAAATGCATATGGCGATTAAGCTACACTGAATATTCCGCGTTTCATCCACTTAAGGATTCTTCAGGCTTATGCTTATGCCTGAAGAACCCTAGAGACATTTTATGACTTATTAACTAGCTCTACCTACGTATTGAGCACTTTTGAAGTAAATACGCATACGCTTACGCATAAATTTATACTTTCGTATATTAATTTTATGTGAATAAAGTATGTATATATATTTATATAAACACATATATAAACATATATATAAACATATATATATAAACATATATATATAAACATATATATATAAATATATATATAAACATATATATATAAATATATATATAAACATATATATAAACATATATATATATATATATATATATATATATATATATATAAATGTATATATTTGTGTGTTTATTATACGAAGGCATCTATATATATATAAACATATATATATAAATATATATATAAACATATATATATACATATATATATATAAACGTATATATATGTGTGTTTATATATTTATATAAACACATATATAAACACATATATAAACATATATATATATAAACATATATATATATATATATATATATAAACGTATATATAAACATATATATAAACATATATATATATAAATATATATATAAACATATATATATATATATATATATATATATATAAACGTATATATATGTGTGTTTATTATACGAAGGCATCTTTTCTTAATGTTTACTCTAAAATAATCATTTTCTTTGTGTGGTTAAACTTTAACCAACCATGAATACAGAACCTGCCAAAAGAATAAAGGCATTTCCGTGTTCATTGGTAATTCAATACATCTACAATATGTTTATATATACAAAAGCACAGATCAAATAATTAATGATTATATATACATTTAATAAATTTCAAACAACTATTACAGTTTATAGATCACCTTCTCAACTATGTTGGGAAAAAAATTTCGTTCAGTAAAACAAAAGTTATGATGAATTTTCTGGTGTTCAAAATCGAAAAAATATATAAGGAGGTGAGCGACGTTCATTATGACTGGTTTCCATAGAAAACACGTCGCTTCAGCGACTACTGTTGCTACTAATTCGAAAAGTAATACGAATGACAGCATGAAAGGGAGATTTTATTGAAAGCAGATGAGTGCCGTACATTGTGATTAAACTGTAAATAACTTTGTCAAAGACCCTACAAAGATCCATAAGAGAGGTGATAAAGGTAAATCTAGAGTTGTTTCCGTCGTTCTCTACGCCAAATTAAACGTGAAGTTGTTAAGAACCTTGGGCGGACAAGTCGAGAAGTCTATGACCAAGACGGATTGAAGAATGTCTCAAAAAGTACTCGATGTCGGCTTCTGAAAGAAGTGGCAAAGTTTGTTAAGCCTGTGACAAAGCCTCCATTAAAGCAACACCACATACAAAACCGATTGAAATAGGTAGAGTACAACATGAAAACGGATTTTTCCAAAGTTTTGTTCACGGATGAAGTGCGTGTAACTCTTGATGGCCCAGATGGTTGGAGCAAGGGATGGGTCCGAGATGGACGACGTCGTCATTAGCGTTTAAGGCGCGAACAAGATGGTAGTTGGATAATGATTCGGGCTGGGAGTATCGGAGGTACCTTAGTTTTCAAATGGAGAGTCTCAGAAGGCGTAAAAATGACGTGAAAAGCTTACATAGCTTTTCCGAAGGAGCACTTTGCACCATGGCTGAAGAAGCAAATGTTGACGTTCAGAAGAACCTTCATTTTTATGCAGAATAATGCTCACTCGCATACAACAAACAAAAGCAAAAAGTGTTTGCAACAACTGCGGTTCTCTACGCTACGGAAGATGGAGTGGCCTGTGGTTTCACAAGATTTGGACACGATTGTGAACCTTTGGAGTATCATGAAGCGACGCCTCTACGCAAGTGGACGCCAATTTAAGAGCAAGGACGAGTTGTGGGACGCTCTCCAAGAGGTATCGCAAAAAATAACTGTTGACGAAATCACAAATATGTATTTATGTTTAAGCTTAACCATATTACTTTTCATGTTCGTATATTTCTATTGTATATACGTGTGTGTGTGTGTGTGTGTGTGTGTGTTTTTTTTTTTTTTTTTTTTTTTTTATTCAATTTTCACCCCAAACAAGGCACAGTGCCACTTTGAAGCAGGGGGCTACTATTAGGGAATTAATTAGCGGGGTCATTATGAAGGGAGAAGAGTAGAAAGATGTTTGTTAACATTACACTTGAACTTCTGCATATCATTGCAGTTGGGAAAGCAGAATCCCGGAAGGGAGTTCCAAAGACCCGCAGTTCTGGGGAAGAAACTATTGGAGTAAAAGGCTTTCTTGCACCTAGGGATCTCCACTGTAAAGGGATGAGACTTAGTAGCTTGTCGGGTTTGTCGGGGGTAGTTACGTCGGGGAGGTACAAGTGTTTGCAGTTCGTCAGAGCATTCACCATTAAAGTATTTGTAGAACAGGCAGAGGGATGCAACATCTCGTCGATGGGACAGAGGTTGAAGCCCAGATGACAGTTCAGGACCTATCAGGTTTGCGACTCTTTTTTGAACCCTGTCCAGGAGCGAGAGACAAGCAGCAGATGCACCAGCCCAGATGTGACAACAGTACTCCATACATGGGCGAATGGTTGCCTTATAGAGGTATAGGATACTGGCAGGCGTAAGTAGTTTTCTAGCACGGTAGAGGGAGCCAACCTTCCTTGCAGCAGCCTTGGCAATGCTCTCAATGTATCTATTCCAGTTCATATTCCCTGTAAACGTTAGGCCGAGGAGTTTAAAAGAAGTACTTTCAGGCAATGTGTTCTTGGCCATTGCTATTGGTGGTAGAGAAGGTTTCTTGTAGTTATTGAAGGAAACAAGCTTAGTCTTAGCAGCATTGAATGAGACCAACCATTTTTGTCCCCATTCCACTACGGATTGGAGGTCATCCTCTAGTGTTTCTGCCATTTTCTTGGATATGTGTTCATTTGTTTTCCCCTCATATCTGTTATAGAGAGTGGTGTCATCGGCAAATATACCCATCTCCGAAACAATATTATCAGGGAGGTCGTTTATGAATATCAGGAACAATAGAGGTCCAAGGATAGACCCCTGAGGCACTCCCGCATTTATGTCATATTGTTTGGATGTACGTCCGTCGAGGACAACTTTGATTTTTCTATTACTTAAGAAGGATTTAATTACGTTATGAATTCTTCCAGTGATTCCATATGATCTAATTTTCCTTAGAAGACCATCGTGCCATACCCTGTCAAAAGCCTTAGATATATCAAGGGCCACCGCTCTACCCTCCCCTGTTTTATCCAATGAACGGTATATACGTTCAGAAACTACAGTTAAGATATCTGCTGTTGAACGGGCTTGCCTGAATCCATATTGTTTGTCAGTCAAGAGTTTAGCAGCTGTTAGGTGCTGGACTAGGGCTTTATTAACTAAGGACTCAAATATTTTGGCGAAAAGCGGGAGGAGGCTAATGGGGCGATAATTTAGTGGGTCAGTTCTTTCACCAGAATTCTTGAAGACTGGTACCACAGAGGCGGTTTTCCAGCAGTCGGGAAAACAAGATTCGTTAAGGCATTTATTGTAAAGTTTGGACAGAACTGGAGCAACCTCGGCAGAGCATTTTTTTAATAGCACAGCCGGGATGAGATCTGGTCCACATGCTTTAGAGGTGTCTAGGTTTTTTATAATAGCATGTACCTGAGAAGGGGTGATTTTCAAGTCGTCAAGTGTGGCGTCTGTTCGCAGAGGAAAATCAGGGAGTGAGTGGTGTACCGAGTTCAGTGTGGAGTTTGAGGCAAACCGACTGGCAAGCAGATTAGCCTTGTCAGTTGCCGTGCAAGCAACCTCATGATTGTTTGTTAGTGGGGGAATAATTGACTGTCCATTATTAACTACGCTGTTGTAGATTTTCCAAAAATCCCGGGTTCCTAATTTCTGTGCTTCGATGCGCTTTCTGGTGGTTTCAGAGTAATCTGACTTAGCTGTGTCTATCACTCTCTTACAATTATTTCTAGCTTCTATAAACTTCTGTTTATTTGAGCTGGACTTATGTCGGTTGAATCTGCGGAACGCATGCTGCCTTTGACAAATGGCAGCTGCACAAGCAGAAGTAAACCATTGGGGGGAGTGGGGCTTGCTATAGTATTTCCGTGCGGGAACATGTGCTTCAATAGCAGTTTTGAACCATTCAGTTGTCTCATTTGCACACTGTTCCGCTGGAAGAGTAAAGATATTTTGCCATGGGGCATCTCTGATGAGCTCCCTGATGGCTTCCCAATCAGCCTTTTTGTAATACCTCGTTGTTTTGAGTAGTGGGTCTTCAGTTTTAGGGCGAGAATTTAGGCTGATTTCTACCATTATCACAGCGTGATCAGCATTCCCGAGTGGGCTATGGGCATTTGTTGTACAGTCATTGGGAACTGTTGTCAGAAAGAGATCTAGAAGTGAGGCATGTTGATCGTGCTGGTCTGGGAAACGTGTCGGAAATGTAACCATCTGAGATAGGGAATGAGATATAGAGAAGCTATATGTGGCGCTACCAGCTACGTCTGTGTGATTTGAGAATCCTAGCCAGTTACTGTGGTGGACATTGAAGTCACCAAATACATGTATTTGTGCGCTAGTATCGAGGGAGAGTGCTATATCTATGCTGTCTGAGACTTTGTTTATTAGGGTACAGTCTTGGTTTGAGGGAGAGCGGTAGAGAAAATATAAGTAGCTAATATTGTGTTGCATATTTAGTCTGAAGCACATAAAGGCCTGGCCCTCTGATTCTAGTTTTATTTCTCTAGTTAGGGGGAGGGTGTTTCGAATATAGACTCCAAGTCCATGCATATGTCTGTCCGAGTCCTTACGGTAGAGTGGGAGATAACCAGGCATGTTAAAGTGGTTAGAGGGTATGGAGGAGTGAAGGTTAGTTTCACTTAATGCTAAGATATCCGGGGTGTTTACAAGGAGAAATGACTCAACATCATCTAAGTTAGTTCTAAGCCCGCGGATATTAGTAAATGCAAGCCTCAAGGGAGGAGGCAGGTTGGTTTTCTTTGAGTTTGGTCCTGGTTTAAACGTAACTTTTGCTTGATCTGTCATTTCATTTTATTTTATTTAAAAGTTTCAGTTAGGGTGGATGAGTGAGGGGGTGCTGGACAAGTAGTTGTGCAGAATACCAGACATGCAATACAAGTAGACCATCAGCTGTCCTCACCCACAGGATTGTGGCCTCGGGAAAGCCCACCGGGGATGAGTGCAGGGTCCCTTTCCATGCGCGACATGGCACTACAAACATCCCGATATTTTACAACTGTTGATTGAGCAGCCGCTCTAAGCGCTACCAAAGAGTTAGGGCTCCTGTACTATCAGTCGGAAACAGCAGCCAGGAACTGTCAATCCGGTACCCTCAATCCATTAGGCAAAGCCAGCCCAGTCCAACTGCACTGACATATATGGCACTGAAGCACCCCACTGTGTCCAGTTTAGGGGGATGGGATGTGGCAGGAGTGGGGAAAAGCGGCGTTCATTACCCTAGTCAGGAAACAAGGTCAACCACTGGGTGATTCAAGCGAGTCCCTGTGATAGTACCTCTACGCCTGGCCAATAGGCAAAGAAGGAGTATGAAAGCCGAGCGATAGACAGAGTCTATCTCCTCCTTAAGCAGTTTAGGTTTGCCAACCGGTGATTTGTTTGAGTCACCAGCTCTAGGAAGGTTGTCGTCCAGGACTGAAGAGGCCTCCCTCCCCTAGGTTTAGTTTCAGAGTTTTCCTTCTCCTAGACGGATGGCCTGGGAAGACCTACGGGTCCATCAGCTCCGAGGGGGTTCGCCCCGCGCCTGGGTCCTAATCCAGGTATTTCTGCGACCCCGCATGGGTAGTTAATATTTATTGGTTATTTAGGTTAATATCTCCTGGAAAATCGGGCATTTAGGTTAGCTTCTACAGAAGATTTTCACTCCTCAAGTGTGGTTTAAAAAGGGCATTATTATGCTGTCCATTTTCATTTATACTGAGAGAGGGCATACGTAAAAATTCATGCAGTGGAAGCAGTTAAATTTGCTACAGTATTGGATCGAGAGAGTCGAGTTGATGTATGGTTAGATATAGTTTTGTAAGTTTAGCAATGTATGGTTAGATATGGTTTAGTAGGTTTAGGAATGTATGGTTAGATATGGTTTAGTAGGTTTAGGAATTAGGATAAAGTGCTAGAGTATGATCTACTTTCTATTAGAAATTCTGATTTGGTGCCCAAACCGGACATTTAGTAAGACTGAAAGATTAGATATGTTCAGTATAGAGACAAGAGAACATTTGAAATGGAGTACAGTTATACCTGATAGATATAGGTTATTGCATATTCTGTAAGTATAGTAAAAGTATAGATGGATGGATAAGTAGTATTGTATACGAATGCATGGAATTTTAGACAATTTGAGTAAGTTGCCTTTAGACTACAACTAAGGAGAATGACTTCGCCTTTCTCTTAATATCCGGAAGTTTTTATTTCAATGAGTACCGGTTTAGTTTGTGTAATAATTATTGCAATACTATCTCTTAATAAAGAGATATTAACGGTTACTGTTCATTATAGATTACTTTAAGTCAATGTATTGGACTAAGGCTAGTAAGTATTTACTTAGAAGCTTGGTTATGGGTTGGGAGTTATAATCGGGAGCATGCCTAGGAAATTTTAGGTGTTAATGGGTATCGATTTGCGAGTTTGTTAAGGTCAAGGGCGGAGAGCAAGGACCCATCTAAGTTACGGGAGACGGATTTGTTTAGTGTCAACTTAGGAAGTAGAGCAGATTTGATTTGTTAGTGATCAGGAGAAAGAGAATTTAAGTAAAAAATAATAAGGTTTGTCATGCAAAACAGACAAGGCAGTCATCTTGGAGGTAAAGTATCTATAGGAGGTACTTGCTTAGTATACAAGCAGCAGTATTTTGTAGTTTGGAGAGGAATTTTAGGTACAATAGTTTCATGACTTATTGCAAAAGTCCGTAGTCAAGGTGAGGGACGATGTACTTCTAATATTGAAACTGGGTTTTTCTAATTTTAAAAGTAGTTGACTAGAGTGTTATTAGGTGTTCTACTTTGCTTAGGGATAGAATAAAGATTTAAGGTAATATTCAGGGTGATATAAGCAGTTTCATGAGGATTGGATATATGATCACTGGATGTTGAACTGCTCAGGAGGATTCTTGTATCAATTAAGAAGGATGTCTTGGTGATATAAGATTTGAGAAATTAAGAGTCTGGGGATACAGAGAGCTTTGAGCCGATGAGGATTCAGTATAGGCGATTTTATATAGGTAACAAAGGTGGTTTAGTTTAGTACGCACGTATTGTACATATTAAGTATACTGCTTCAGTTCAATCCTCTAACGCAAAGGAAAATCCGTTTGCATTCCGGTTTGCAATTTTGTCAAGAGGGGAAATTTAAAAACAGCTTATCTAATTGTTGATGATATCAGTTTATAGACAATAGTATAGACTGATAAATTGTTGTGTAAGGCATAAGAGCCCCTCATCTTCAGATGAGATGATGGATCACGAGCATAAGTTCGGAGCAGGGATCCGGAAAGGAAATGGACGTGTACAAGCAAGGGGGGGTCACTGATGTTTATAACTTTTTATTTTTTTTCTTAAAAAAAAAATAAAAAAATAAAAAAAAAATAAATTTTTTTTAATTTTTTTTTTTCGATGGCTGATTATATTAAGTATCGTACTTAAATAAAGTTTTCATGTCCTCTAAATAACTTAGCATAATTTCTTTTTTTACCGAGTTTGTCTTTACTATAGCATTGACTTATTAATTAAGTGACATGGCATTGTAAGCGGCGAAATAGTCTATTTAAGTGAAGAAAAGTTATCGGTTACAATATGCCTGAAAATGGAAAGAATATTAGCTTTAAATTATATGCGAACAGTTAGGAATTTTTACTTAGCTTTGGTTTTTTTTTCTTGGATACTCGAGGCTAAAAAGCATGGTGGTCGTTTGTTTCACTTGGCCTCATACGGTCAAATGGCACTTGTGGTACCAAGATGCTATCTAATTAGGGAGACGGTGTGGGCTGATTTAGAGGGAGGGGGGTCACTTAGTGAAAAGTGTTCCAGTTGGCGGCGCGACATATTTCTTTACATGTGTATCGTTTTTAGGGGTATTAATGTTAACAATTGAATACGCGTTTCAAACAAATATGATGGAAATAAAATATTAATAGATATAACGTAAAAGTAATGGCATAAGTAACGTACAAGGTGAAAAGCGGAAAAAACTGAAAAGGAAATGTGCAGTTGAAAAGTACAGCTTTAGGAAAGAATTTAAATAATAAACTTACGGTGCGTAAGGATTCGTTGAAATAAGTTTTAACCGTCGTGAAGGAAAACCAACAATAAATTGAGAATCATAGAGTTTTAGGTTTAATTCAATAAATCTAATTATTTATAGGTTTTTTTTTAATATATGCAATAATTGAACATGCAATAAGTCTAGATTTATAACACGGTGGAAATGATATTTAAATAAGGTTTTCATGTCCTCTAAATAACTTAGCATAATTTCTTTTTTTACCGAGTTTGTCTTTACTATAGCATTGACTTATTAATTAAGTGACATGGCATTGTAAGCGGCGAAATAGTCTATTTAAGTGAAGAAAAGTTATCGGTTACAATATGCCTGAAAATGGAAAGAATATTAGCTTTAAATTATATGCGAACAGTTAGGAATTTTTACTTAGCTTTGGTTTTTTTTTCTTGGATACTCGAGGCTAAAAAGCATGGTGGTCGTTTGTTTCACTTGGCCTCATACGGTCAAATGGCACTTGTGGTACCAAGATGCTATCTAATTAGGGAGACGGTGTGGGCTGATTTAGAGGGAGGGGGGTCACTTAGTGAAAAGTGTTCCAGTTGGCGGCGCGACATATTTCTTTACATGTGTATCGTTTTTAGGGGTATTAATGTTAACAATTGAATACGCGTTTCAAACAAATATGATGGAAATAAAATATTAATAGATATAACGTAAAAGTAATGGCATAAGTAACGTACAAGGTGAAAAGCGGAAAAAACTGAAAAGGAAATGTGCAGTTGAAAAGTACAGCTTTAGGAAAGAATTTAAATAATAAACTTACGGTGCGTAAGGATTCGTTGAAATAAGTTTTAACCGTCGTGAAGGAAAACCAACAATAAATTGAGAATCATAGAGTTTTAGGTTTAATTCAATAAATCTAATTATTTATAGGTTTTTTTTTAATATATGCAATAATTGAACATGCAATAAGTCTAGATTTATAACACGGTGGAAATGATATTTAAATAAGGTTTTCATGTCCTCTAAATAACTTAGCATAATTTCTTTTTTTACCGAGTTTGTCTTTACTATAGCATTGACTTATTAATTAAGTGACATGGCATTGTAAGCGGCGAAATAGTCTATTTAAGTGAAGAAAAGTTATCGGTTACAATATGCCTGAAAATGGAAAGAATATTAGCTTTAAATTATATGCGAACAGTTAGGAATTTTTACTTAGCTTTGGTTTTTTTTTCTTGGATACTCGAGGCTAAAAAGCATGGTGGTCGTTTGTTTCACTTGGCCTCATACGGTCAAATGGCACTTGTGGTACCAAGATGCTATCTAATTAGGGAGACGGTGTGGGCTGATTTAGAGGGAGGGGGGTCACTTAGTGAAAAGTGTTCCAGTTGGCGGCGCGACATATTTCTTTACATGTGTATCGTTTTTAGGGGTATTAATGTTAACAATTGAATACGCGTTTCAAACAAATATGATGGAAATAAAATATTAATAGATATAACGTAAAAGTAATGGCATAAGTAACGTACAAGGTGAAAAGCGGAAAAAACTGAAAAGGAAATGTGCAGTTGAAAAGTACAGCTTTAGGAAAGAATTTAAATAATAAACTTACGGTGCGTAAGGATTCGTTGAAATAAGTTTTAACCGTCGTGAAGGAAAACCAACAATAAATTGAGTATCATAGAGTTTTAGGTTTAATTCAATAAATCTAATTATTTATAGGTTTTTTTTTAATATATGCAATAATTGAACATGCAATAAGTCTAGATTTATAACACGGTGGAAATGATATTTAAATAAGGTTTTCATGTCCTCTAAATAACTTAGCATAATTTCTTTTTTTACCGAGTTTGTCTTTACTATAGCATTGATTTATTAATTAAGTGACATGGCATTGTAAGCGGCGAAATAGTCTATTTAAGTGAAGAAAAGTTATCGGTTACAATATGCCTGAAAATGGAAAGAATATTAGCTTTAAATTATATGCGAACAGTTAGGAATTTTTACTTAGCTTTGGTTTTTTTTTCTTGGATACTCGAGGCTAAAAAGCATGGTGGTCGTTTGTTTCACTTGGCCTCATACGGTCAAATGGCACTTGTGGTACCAAGATGCTATCTAATTAGGGAGACGGTGTGGGCTGATTTAGAGGGAGGGGGGTCACTTAGTGAAAAGTGTTCCAGTTGGCGGCGCGACATATTTCTTTACATGTGTATCGTTTTTAGGGGTATTAATGTTAACAATTGAATACGCGTTTCAAACAAATATGATGGAAATAAAATATTAATAGATATAACGTAAAAGTAATGGCATAAGTAACGTACAAGGTGAAAAGCGGAAAAAACTGAAAAGGAAATGTGCAGTTGAAAAGTACAGCTTTAGGAAAGAATTTAAATAATAAACTTACGGTGCGTAAGGATTCGTTGAAATAAGTTTTAACCGTCGTGAAGGAAAACCAACAATAAATTGAGAATCATAGAGTTTTAGGTTTAATTCAATAAATCTAATTATTTATAGGTTTTTTTTTTAATATATGCAATAATTGAACATGCAATAAGTCTAGATTTATAACACGGTGGAAATGATATTTAAATAAGGTTTTCATGTCCTTTAAATAACTTAGCATAATTTCTTTTTTTACCGAGTTTGTCTTTACTATAGCATTGACTTATTAATTAAGTGACATGGCATTGTAAGCGGCGAAATAGTCTATTTAAGTGAAGAAAAGTTATCGGTTACAATATGCCTGAAAATGGAAAGAATATTAGCTTTAAATTATATGCGAACAGTTAGGAATTTTTACTTAGCTTTGGTTTTTTTTTCTTGGATACTCGAGGCTAAAAAGCATGGTGGTCGTTTGTTTCACTTGGCCTCATACGGTCAAATGGCACTTGTGTTAATACATATATATCAATTGTAAAAGTGATATTCTCCTGAAGGTTCAATCCTCAGTGTGGGCGACCGAAAAATACATTTTTGAATTACTTAGGACATCTATCCAGTCATGGCTGACGGAACAAGAGCATCCTACCCCCATTTAGTAAATAAAGGGTTCCGCTCGAAGTTCCGTCCAAATTCCCGAGTTCGACAGAAACATTCCCGAGTTCGACAAGATACCCCTGAAGAAGGTCGGAGGTGACCGAAACATTGTGAGAATAATACTCAAGATGAGAACAGTAGTTCGATGAATAATAATATTAATACATATAACCAATCCTCATCTAAAAAAAAGTCAGAAACGTCATATCTACACATTTGTTTCTTATAATTATTTACCCGAAGAGAATCCGTTTTTTTTTGTGTGTGTATGTGGTTGAACTTTGAACAAACATAAATACAGAACCAGTCAAATAGAATAAACAGATTTCCGAGTTCATTCATCATTAAAAGCAGCAATGATATACTATGATATATACAAACACAGATCAAATTACAAATGATTATATATATATATATATATATATATATATATATATATATGAATTCATTCTAAATTTGATTTTGTTTGGCATTTAACACTTGCTAAGATAAAATCTATTTAAAAATACTGCGTTTAAACAGAAAAAGAGTTTTATATTAATTTACACCTGAAGAAAAAGTTTCGGAATCTTTCTTGAAGGAGAAATCTCATCGACATTTGCTATTTTTCATCTGTAAGTATTGTAGAGTTTCCATATTGTTTCGTTGTATTTTTTTTTTGTGTTTAATAATATTGATTTTGTTTTTATATCGGACGAAAACGAACGGCTTGAAGACATGTTTAAATATGAAAAAAAAACAACTTGTTGCTAATTTTCTATTGAATTTTAATCGCACGAAAATATTCAAGAGTTTTTATAATTAATTTTATATTCTATTCTAATTTATTTGAGAATTTACTTAGCAGCAATATTGCTTACTATTTTTTAATTAGCGTGAATTATTGAAATTATAATTTTTTGTTAGATTTTTTTGTGATAATTCTTTTTATTTTGATATTTTGATTTTGAGGATTATCACAAAAAATAATAAATAATAAGTAAAAATGCGGTTTCCTAGATTGCTGTTAAAAAACTTTATAATTTAATATATATATATATATATATATATATATATATATATATATATATATATATACACACATATATATTTGTAATAAAAAATTTACGAAAACTTTATATATATATGTGTACAAAACATTTTCAAGTTAATAAATCATGTAAATTATAACGTATTTGTTTTGCAAAGAAATGATTAAAAAAAGAATTATCACAGAAAAAAATTTAATAAAAAATTATAATTCACATTAAAAAATATTAAGTAAAAATGCGGTTTTCTAGAGCGTTGCTAAGTAAATTCTCAAAAAAATTAGAATAGAATATAAAACTAATTATAAAAACTCTTGAATATTTTTGTGCGATTAAAATTCAATAGAAATTATGATTTATTTGCTCTATCTTATATATTGAGCAATTTTATTTAGCTGGGATAGTCTTTTATAAAATATTACATTCAATAATATTTTGTAAGACCGGTAATAACTGGAGTTGCACACCAGTAGATTTGAAAAAAATACTTGTTGAATTTTAATCATACAACATTTGCGTTTTTTAATCCAAACATATGGAAGAGTTTTTATATTTTTTTAAATATTTTATTCTGATTTATTTGAGAATTTACTTAACAGAGGACATTCAATTGTTTTTCTGAAGAAATTTGAAATTATACATTTTTTATTAGATTTTAACATTTTTATTCTGTGAAAATTATTTTTTTTAAATAATTCTGTTGCAAAACAAATGCTTTATAATAGTAGAATGGTCACACTTTCCATGAAAATAACGATAAAGCAGAGACAAACTCGCAACATCTCTTCTGTGAGATAGAGGTTGCAGGGAAGAGAAAAGGACATTCCCTACGAGGCTATGAAATCTATTTTGTACTCTATCAAGGCAGGACAAGTCCTTTCTAGCAGCCCCTGTCCTTATGTGACAACAGTATTCCATTCCATTCTTGTTGTATATCCTCTGTGTTAAATTAAGGAAAGAATATTGATTTTGTTTTCATATCGAACGAAAACAAACGAGATGGAGACGTGTTTAAATATGAAACAAAACTTGTTGTTTATTTCCTATCGAAGGAGGAATTTTAATCGCACAGCATTTGCGTTTGTTAATCTAAAATTATTCAAGAGTTTTTATAATTATTGTTTATATTCTATTCTGATTTATTTGAAAAATTACTTCCCAGCAATCTACAAAACCGCATTTTTACTTAATGTTTTTTAATTAGCGTGAATTATTGAAAATATAATTTTTTTATTAGTTTTTAAAATTTTTATTCTGTGATGATTCTTTTTCTTAAAAATATTTTTTTGCAAAACAACCGCGTTATAATGTACATAATTTATTAATTTGAATATTTTCTGTACTATATATATATATATATATATATATATATATATATATATATATATATATATATATATATAATAAAAATACCAGCGGTGGTTGACGTTATGTTTTGAGAAAAATAGAAACACTGAATGAAATTATTAAAATAATCAACGTTTCGTCCTTATTTCAGAGGACATCTTCAGGATATTGAAGTAAAAATGCAAGAAAAGAAAAAGTCATAGACCATACGAAAAAGAGAATAGTTTTTGAATCCTACCCATGTCGGGAAGGACAAATATATATGTGCGTATGGGAAGGTTGGGTTGTTCAATGTCTATATATATACACTTTTAAAAATGCGTTAAATAAATATGTACACTTTTTTTTAAAGCTTATTCATTTTGTTGAAATATTTAAGTTAACTGTTTTTCCTTAAATATTTCAACAATGGTCTATGATTTTTTCTTATATATGCCAATTGTAAGTAAATTAATTTGTTTGATGAGCAATATACTTTCATATATTTTTTTATCTATGATATATATATATATATATATATATATATATAAAGTTTTCGTAAATTTTTAATTCCATATACAGTATCGTCCAAAAGTTAAGGAACGATCGATTATTTTATTTTAACCCTTATCCTTGAGTGGCCTATCGGCCTTGATAAGTGGTAACGTCTATGTAAAAAATAAAATAAGTTAAGGAACTATCGATCATTTTATTTTAAATGGCTTCGAACTTTATCTATGTAAAAGGGGAAAAAATGTTTTTTGTGAGTTTCCCAATTTTTAATAAAAATATTTTATTTTTGATTTTTATTTTTGAGTTTGAATGC
The DNA here is from genome assembly GCF_053919585.1 of Euprymna scolopes. NCBI lineage: Eukaryota > Metazoa > Mollusca > Cephalopoda > Sepiida > Sepiolidae > Euprymna > Euprymna scolopes. Next base: position 214,198,791 of record NC_136527.1, on the reverse strand, counting down.
ATATTAGTTTTTACATATAAACACTTTTAATTAAATTACTGGTGCCCGTTATTAATGAAAAAACAAAGAATCCTTTCAGTATTTAATGAAAAGGCCCTTGTTTTCAATCACACTATGGCATTATTTGCTGCAAGACAGAAATAATCGTTCACATGTTAGAGGGAGATATTATTCCGGGATTTTCTTATACATTCCCATAAATCATCAAGATTTTTTTTTTGGGGGGGGGGGGGGGTCTGTGGTCTTATCACCAATAACTTTCCAAACATTTTCAATTGGCCAATGCATAACGCAAATGTTGAATTTATTTAGCTCTCCTAAAACTATTTTTTGCTTTATGGCATAAAGATATCAGAATCAGAAATACTAGGAACCACATGTTCTCTAATCAATTCTCTGTACATTCGTGCATTTACTTTTCCATGAATTCTCACAAAGGGGCCATTTCCTTTTGAAGATGGCATAAGGGCCTACTTCACAAGATTTCCAGCTACAGTATAACTGGAAATGTTTTCTCAATCATTAAATCATTTCTCCCTGATAGGTTCATAAGAGTAGTGGTTGATGGTCAGAAATCAGAGGCCCACAGTATTAATGCTGAAGTCCCCCAGGGGTCCATCCTGGGCCCAGCTCTCTTCCTGATCGACATCAATGATATCCCTAAACACATACTTAAATCATTCGTTGACATCTATGCTGATGACAGGACCATCTACAGCAACACATCAAAGGACGTAAATGACAAAACTCTCTGATTCTCTCTCCTTTGATCTTGAGCACGTGGTACAATGGGGGAAGAGGTGGCTGGTCACTTTTAATGCATCTAAAACCAAGCTTCAATCTTTACATCATCAATCGCTCTGATCCCCATCTGGAATCAATTGAAATGGATGGCTCTCGTCTTGGGGAGGCTCCATGTTTTGACAAGATTGTGGGTTTGACCTTTACTCCTAATCTGAAATGGAACACGTGCATCAAATCTGTTGCCAGGAACGTTGGGAAAATGGTGGTATCCTTCTACCGCTCCAGAAGATATCTCACTACTGATGCAATTCTCTATCTGTATAAAAGCCAAGTACGTCCAAGGATGGAATACTGTTGCCATATCTGGACAGGAGCTGCTAAAAACAGCCTATCCTGCCTTGACAGAGTACAAAATATATTTCGTGGCTTAGTGGGGGATGCCCTTTTCTCTACCCTGCAACCTCTCTCCCACAGAAGAGACGTTGCGAGCCAGTCTTTGTTTTATTGCTATTTTCATGGCAGGTGCTTGTCTGAGATACAACCCCTCGTCCCCTCGCCAATCTTTCACGAGAAACACCCGTCTGGCTGAAACTACTGCCAATAATTTTCCCCACTCTTTATCTGTGCCTAAATCCAAACGTAGATTCCATGAGCAAAGCTTCTTTCTTAGAACTGCACGCCAGTGGAACTCTCTGCCGCTTGCCTGTTTCCCACCTGACTACAACTTGGATGTCTTCAAGTCCAACATAAACAAACTCCTGACAAACCGCCCCCTTAAGTAAGTCATTCTATCAAAACCACTAATACTAATGATTACTACAATACTATCTCATTGATCACTGTACATGCAATAACCCTTATCCCTGAGTGGCCTTCGGGCCTTGATAAGTGGTGACCCCATGTAAAAAAAAACATATCATGTCCCATACAATTATACTACCCCCTTTAAATTTTACTGTACTTTTAACGCATTTAGGGAAAGTCTTATAAACTATCAAATATTGAACAGGTCGGAAGACGTTGTTTTGGAATTTTATAGCACGACTTCTACATTTTGATCCGAAAATATTGAAGAGTTTTATAATTACCTTTTTATATTTTACCACTTTATTTGAGAAATTGTTTCTAAAATTTTTCCTTGGTATTCCATTATCTCCGGAGTTGTTGCTACAGTTTTAATTTCCTTTCTCTTATAATAAGCTCTACTCTCTATTGCGTATTAAGCTTTTTTATTCTGTTGGGATTAAATTATCTATAAATAAATAATAGTATTTATACTAGATTATACTTTACCATTGCGTATATTAGGTAAACACTACATTCTTTTGATTTTATTTCTCTCTCTCTCTCCCTCTCTCTATCTCTCTCTCTCTCTCTCTCTCTGTAATATAAAGCTGGACGACTGTGTGTGTGTGTGTGTGTGTGTGTATCTGGTCACGAATAAGCTCCTATATGGTATACTATTATAGAAAACTGATCACATATAATGATACAAGATGTATCGAGAGACAGGAATAGGTATGTTTGATCTGGCATAATGATGATTCATTAAAATTGTGGGGTCTGCATACGCGTCTGGTCCACAAAGTATGGAAATAAAAAATTAAAACAAGAAACATTTACAAGTGTTTAGAAACCCTTAAATGTAAGAAAGCCTTCTTCTCTAAAATATCTCCGATTGAAAGTTATTTACGCCTGAAATTATTCTGTCAATGTTATCATCTTTGGGTTAAACTGCTGTCCCATCGACAAAATGTTGCATCCCTCTGCCTGTTTTGCAAGTATTTTAAATGTAGATGCTCCGACCAACTAAAAACCTGAAGAGACGTAGTGAGCCTGTCATTGTTCTAGCGTTATTTCCATTTGAGCTCCATACTCTGGTCCCCCCTCGCCAATCTTTAAAAAAAAACACCCGACTAGCTGAAACCACCGTCAATAATTTTCCCCACTCCTTATCTGCTTTTAAATTTTATATATTAAACAGATTCGAACTCTATTGTTTAATACGATATTTTTTTTATATATATAACAGAAATATATTTTTCCGTTTTTCCCAATCGAGTATATCTTGTTTTTAATTTTATATATTAAACAGATTCGAACTATATTGTTTAATACGATATTTTTTATATATAAAAGAAATATATTTTTCCGTTTTTCCCAATCGAGTATATCTTGTTTTTAATTTAATATATTAAACAGATTCGAACTATATTGTTTAATACGATATTTTTTATATATAAAATAAATATATTTTTCCGTTTTTCCCAATCGAGTATATCTTGTTTTATTTATATATTTAAAACAGATTCGAACTATATTATTTAATACGATATATTTTTTTTATATAAAAGAAATATATTTTTCCGTTTTCCCCAGTCGAGTATATCTTATTTTTATTTTTATATTTTAAGAATAAGTACAGCGAACAAAGTATTATAATAGGTATGTTGCTTTAATATTTATAAGTTCGATTTTCATAATATAAGCTTCCGCTAAATTGTTTGAAAAATCAAGATATAGTTTTTAATTTTATATATTAAACAGATTCGAACTATATTGTTTTATACGATATTTTTTTATATAAAAGAAATATATTTTTCCGTTTTCCCAATCGAGTATATCTTGTTTTTATTTTTATATATTAAACAGATTCGAACTATATTGTTTAATACGATATTTTCTTATATAAAAGAAATATATTTTTCCGTTTTTCTCAATCGAGTATATCTTGTTTTTAATTTTATGTATTAAACAGAGTCGAACTATATTGTTTAAAACGATATTTTTTTTATATAAAAGAAATATATTTTTCCGTTTTTCCCAATCGAGTATATCTTGTTTTTAATTTTATATATTAAACAGATTCGAACTATATTGTTTAATACGATACTTTTTTATATAAAAGAAATATATTTTTCCGTTTTTCCCAATCGAGTATATCTTGTTTTTAATTTTATATATTAAACAGATTCGAACTATATTGTTTAATACGATACTTTTTTATATAAAAGATATATATTTTCCGTTTTTCCCAATCGAGTATATCTTGTTTTTAATTTAATATATTAAACAGATTCGAACTATATTGTTTAATACGATATTTTTTATATATAAAAGAAATATATTTTTCCGTTTTCCCAATCGAGTATATCTTGTTTTTAATTTAATATATTAAACAGATTCGAACTATATTGTTTAATACGATATTTTTTTTTATATATAAAAGAAATATATTTTTCCGTTTTTCCCAATCGAGTATATCTTGTTTTTAATTTTATATATTAAACAGATTCGAACTATATTGTTTAATACGATATTTTTTATATATAAAAGAAATATATTTTTCCGTTTTTCCCAATCGAGTATATCTTGTTTTTATTTTTATATATTAAACAGAGTCGAACTATATTGTTTAATACGATTTTTTTATATAAAAGAAATATATTTTTCCGTTTTTCCCAATCGAGTATATCTTATTATTATTTTTATATATTAAACAGAGTCGAACTATATTGTTTAATACGATACTTTTTTATATAAAAGAAATATATTTTTCCGTTTTTCCCAATCGAGTATATCTTGTTTTTAATTTAATATATTAAACAGATTCGAACTATATTGTTTAATACGATATTTTTATATATAAAAGAAATATATTTTTCCGTTTTTCCCAATCGAGTATATCTTATTTTTAATTTAATATATTAAACAGATGCGAACTATATTGTTTAATACGATATTTTTTTTATATAAAAGAAATATATTTTTTTGTTTTTCCCAATCGAGTATATCTTGTTTTTAATTTTATATATTAAACAGATGCGAACTATATTGTTTAATACGATATCTTATTTTTATTTTTATATTTTAAGAATAGGTACAGCAAACAAAGTATTATAATAGGTATGTTGCTTTAATATTTATTAAGTTCGATTTTCATAATATAAGCTTCCGCTAAATTGTTTGAAAAATCAAGATATAGTTTTTAATTTTATAAAATAAACAGATTCGAACTATATTGTTTTATACGGTATTTTTTTTATATAAAAGAAATATATTTTTCCGTTTTCCCAATCGAGTATATCTTGTTTTTATTTTTATATATTAAACAGATTTGAACTATATTGTTTAATACGATATTTTTTATATAAAAGAAATATATTTTTCCGTTTTCCCAATCGAGTATATCTTGTTTTTATTTTTATATATTAAACAGATTCGAACTATATTGTTTAATACGATATTTTTTATATATAAAAGAAATATATTTTTCCGTTTTCCCCAGTCGAGTATATCTTGTTTTTATTTTTATGTATTAAACAGAATCGAACTATATTGTTTAATACGATATTTTCTTATATAAAAGAAATATATTTTTCACTTTTTCTCAATCGAGTATATCTTGTTTTTAATATTATGTATAAAACAGAGTCGAACTATATTGTTTAATACGATATTTTTTATATAAAAGATATATATTTTTCCGTTTTTCCCAATCGAGTATATCTTGTTTTTATTTTTATATATTAAACAGATTCGAACTATATTGTTTAATACGATATTTTTTATATAAAAGAAATATATTTTTCCGTTTTTCCCAATCGAGTATATCTTGTTTTTATTTTTATATTTTAAACAGATTCGAACTATATTGTTTAAAACGATATTTTTTTATATAAAAGAAATATATTTTTCCCTTTTCCCTAATCGAGTATATCTTGTTTTTAATTTTATATATTAAACAGATTCGAACTATATTTTAATACGATATTTTTTTATATAAAAGAAATATATTTTTCCGTTTTCCCAATCGAGTATATCTTATTTTTATATTTATATTTTAAACAGATTCGAACTATATTGCTTAAATCGATATTTTTTATATAAAAGAAATATATTTTTCTGTTTTTCCCAATCGAGTATATCTTGTTTTTATTTTTATATATTAAACAGATTCGAACTATATTGTTTAATACGATATATTTTTTTATATAAAAGAAATATATTTTTCCGTTTTCCCAATCGAGTATATCTTGTTTTTATTTTTATATATTAAACAGATTCGAACTATATTGTTTAATACGATATTTTTTTATATAAAAGAAATATATTTTTCTGTTTTTTCCAATCGAGTATATCTTGTTTTTATTTTTATATATTAAACAGATTCGAACTATATTGTTTAATACGATATTTTTTTATATAAAAGAAATATATTTTTCTGTTTTTCCCAATCGAGTATATCTTGTTTTTATTTTTATATATTAAACAGATTTGAACTATATTGTTTAATACGATATTTTAATTTTATATAAAAGAAATATATTTTTCCGTTTTCCCCAGTCGAGTATATCTTGTTTTCATTTTTATATATTAAACAGATTTGAACTCACAGAATTCAGTTCAGAAGATGGACAGCCAGAAAATCACCGACAGCATTTGGAAAGATACAAGTCCACTTCTATTAGCCATGTTGGCACCAAAGCAAAGTTGCACATCAACGGAAAGCCTACCCAAAGAAAAGTCTGTCGACCTTGTAAATACGACAGCAAATTCAATTTGCCCAACAGACGTGCCATTCCATCATAACAAGTGGACGGATCACCAGTCAACAATGCCCGTGGGGGTAGAAGCTCGACCAGATGTCTGCCCATGTTTAAACCCCGACCAAAAGTTGAATAAATACATTACATGTTTAAAATGCTGTGCGACATTGTTTTGTAAGTTAGAAATGGTCAACCATAAGTGCACCCATATTTGTCCTATCTGGCAATTAATCCAACAAAAATAATCTGCAGATGTGATGACGGCATTGTTTCGTTGGCATGTGGTATACTTCGATTTCATCTGTTTCATGGTCCGTTTCGTTGTTTGACATACATGTAATAAAGTTGGAATTAACATTTATAATTTATTTCAAAACGAAGAAGGAACGGTAGGTGTGTTGGTGTCATGACCCATATCAGTTGTCCATAATGGTGTTTTTTCAAACTTTTATAGTATGTGACTAAATATGCAGCAATAACATAATTTTGCAGACTTCTTAGTCGCAATATGAAACAATATTTTAATGGGCTCCTTATATATATATAAATATATATATAAATATGCTATATATATATATACATATATATACATATATATACATTTAAATATATATATATATACATTTAAATATATATATATATATACATTTAAATATATATATATATATACATTTAAATATATATATTATCTGGAACTTGGAATATATATATATATATATATATATATATATATATATATATATATATATATATATATATATATATGTATATACATATATGTATATAATGTTTTATATGTATATAATGTTTTATATGTATATAATGTTATATATATATAAATATGCTATATATATATATATATATATATATATATATATATATATATACATATATATACATATATATACATTTAAATATATATATATATATATTTAAATATATATATATATTATCTGGAACTTGGAATATATATATATATATATATATATATATATATATATATATATATATATGTGTATATACATATATGCATATAATGTTTTACCAGGATGGAATTCTGTAAACGTAAAGCAATATAAATAAATAATTATAAATATTGATAAACCAATTTATAATACGCAATACACTAATATATAATACGCAAGATATCACGCAATACATCAACTTATAATACACAATACATCATTATAATACACAATTTATTAACTTATAATACTTATAATAACTTATAATACGCAATATATTAACTTATAATACTTATAATAACTTATAATACGCAATATATTAACTTATAATACGCAATATATCAACTCATAATACGCAATTAATAAAATGATAAACATACACTTATTTTATAATACGCAATATGATATATATAATATGTAATATAATATATACATAAAATACTCAACATAATATATATAATACGCAATATAATATATATATAATATATATATATATATATATATATATATATATATATATATATATAAAATAAAATAAATAAAATAAATATTACAATTAAATTTACCAAAATGATCCAAGATGGTAAAACTAAAGTATTTTATAAATATTAAAGAATTAATATATATAAAGTAATCTCAACCAGATGTAAAAGCTCGATAAAACCAAATAGGAGATAGAGCTCATAATAAGAGCAAATAGTTAATAAAACATGTTAAAAACACTTTGAAAAAGAGATAAAAATATAATTAATACTGAAAAGGAAACACTTGATAAGTGGATAGTCCTTAATCCGCGGAGTTTCGAAGAAATACTTTCCTTCTCATCAGAGTGTTGGAATTAGCAAAATGCGGGATCGGATTTTGCATACAAAAGTATTTGACGAAACTGCAAGTAAGTCAAAAACCTTACTTGATAACAAAAAGTGAAGCAGAGTTGGTGAAGACAAAGGTGATTTCACGTGAATGGATTGTCTGGTGAAAGGTAAGGTATCCAATTATGATAAAACCCAAAAATGTAAATCCAATGCCAATCCGATCCCGCGTTTTGTTAATTCTTACCCTCTGATGAGAAGGAAAGTATTTCTTCGAAACTACGCGGATTAAGGACTATCCACTTATTAAGTGTTTCCTTTTCAGATTAAATATGTTTTCAGATTAAATATGTTTTTAACTCTTGCTCAAAGTGTTTTAACTATATATACAAGTAAAATGTAAGAGATATTTGTAATATTTATGATATTTGAAAAACATTAATTTTTTTAAAATAAACTTTTGTACTTTTAACATTTTTGTTTGTGTTTTTAATATTTGGTGATTAAAATGTTTTCTTTTTAAATGAATTTTCAGTATTATTTGTTTGCGAGTTGATTTTACTTGTAATTTATATTTAGAAAAAGAATTCCTTCTTAATTGGAACCTACGATATTTACTAACATATTATCAGGACAATAGGTAGTTAGCTAAGTTAGTGCCAAATGATTTATTTTGGTAGTGTCATTTCTCAGTATCACATAATATTCCACAAGTGATTGCTTATATAAGAACGGACCAAACTTATTGTGAACTGTTTTCGAGTCTATAGGGTATTAACTCACAGATACACATGAACACACAGAGTAGTATAGTATATATCTATCTATCTATCTATCTATCTATCTATAACTCTACTAAGGTGACCAGACATAATGTCATTTCCCAGTATCACATAATATTCCACAAATGGTTGCTTATTTAAGAACGAATCAAAATTATTGTAAACTGTTTTCGTGTCTATAGGGAATTAACTAACAGGTACACATACACACAGAGTATTATAGTATATATCTATCTATCTATTTATAACACTACTAATGTGACCAGACATAATGTCATTTCTCAGTATCACGTAATATTCCACAAATGACTGCTTATTTAACAACGAATCAAAATTAATGTAAACTGTTTTCGTGTCTATAAAGAATTAACTAACACTTACACATACACACAGAGTAGTATAATATCTATCTATCTATCTATCTATCTATCTATCTATCTATCTATCTATCTATTTATAACTCTACTAAGGTGACCAGACATAATGTCATTTCCCAGTATCACGTAATATTCCACAAATGATTGCTTATGTAACAACGAATTAAAATTATTGTGAACTGTTTTGGAGTCTATAGGGAATTAACTTTCAGGTACACATACACACAGAGTAGTATAGTATCTATCTATCTATCTATCTATCTATCTATCTATCTATCTATTTATAACTCTACTTATGTGACCAGACATAATGTCGTTTCTCAGTATCACATAATATTCCACAAATGATTGCTTATTAAACTACGAATAAAAATTATTGTTAACTGTTTTGGGCTCTATAGGGAATTAACTTTCAGGTACACATACACACAGAGTAGTATAGTATATATCTATCTATCTATCTATCTATAACTTTACTAATGTGACGAAACATGTCATTTCTCAGTATCACATTCTATTCCACAACTGATTGCTTATTTAAGAACGAACCAAAATTATTGTGAACTGTTTTCAAGTCTATAGGGAATTAACTTACAGGTACACATACACACAGAGTAGTATAGTATCTATCTATCTATCTATCTATCTATCTATAACTTTACTAATGTGACCCAACATAATGTCATTTCCCAGTATCACATACTATTCCACAAATGATTGCTTATTTTAGAACGAACCAAAATTATTGTGCAATGTTTTCGAGTCTATAGGGAATTAACTCACACATAAACATACACACAGAGAGTAGTGTAGTATAAATCTATCCATCTATCTATCTATCTATCTATCTATCTATCTATCTATCTATCTATCTATCTATAACTCTACTAAGGTGACCAGACATAATGTCATTTCCCAGTATCACGTAATATTCCACAAATGATTGCTTATTTAACAACGGACCAAAATTATTGTGAACTGTTTTCGAGTCTATAGGGAATTAATAAACAGGTACACATACACACAGTGTAGTATAGTATAGATCTATCTATCTTTCTATCTATCTATCTATCTATAACTCTACTAAGGTGATCAGACATTATGTCATTTCCCAGTATCACATAATACTCCTCAAATGGTTGCTTATTTATGAACGAACCAAAATTATTTTGAACTGTTTTCGAGTCTATAGGGCATTAACTCACGGGTACAGCTACACACAGAGTAGTATGGTATCTATCTATCTATCTATCTGTCTATCTATCTATCTATCTTTCTATCTATCTATCTATCTATCTATCTATCTATCTATCTATCTATTTATAACTCTACTAAGGTGACCAGACATAATGTCATTTCCCAGTATCACATAATGTTCTACAAATGATTGCTTATTTAACAATGAATAGAAATTATTGTAAACTGTTTTCGTGTCTATAGGGAATTAACTAACAGGTACACATACACACAGAGTAGTATAGTATATATCTATCTATCTATTTATAACTCTACTTATGTGACCAGACATAATGTCATTTCCCAGTATCACGTAATATTCCACAAATGATTGCTTATGTAACAACGAATCAAAATTATTGTGAACTGTTTTGGAGTCTATAGGGAATTAACTTTCAGGTACAGCTACACACAGAGTAGTATAGTATCTATCTATCTATCTATCTATCTATCTATTTATAACACTACTTATGTGACAAGACATAATGTCATTTCTCAAGTGATTGCTTATATAAGAACGGACCAAACTTATTGTGAACTGTTTTCGAGTCTATAGGGTATTAACTCACAGATACACATGAACACACAGAGTAGTATAGTATCTATCTATCCATCTATCTATCTATCTATCTATCTATCTATAACTCTACTAAGGTGACCAGACATAATGTAATTTCCCAGTATCACATAATGTTCTACAAATGATTGCTTATTTAACAACGAATCAAAATTATTGTAAACTGTTTTCGTGTCTATAGGGAATTAACTAACAGGTACACATACACACAGAGTAGTATAGTATATATCTATCTATCTATCTATCTATTTATAACTCTACTAATGTGACCAGACATAATGTCATTTCCCAGTATCACGTAATATTCCACAAATGATTGCTTATTAAATTACGAATAAAAATTATTGTTAACTGTTTTGGAGTCTATAGGGAATTAACTTTCAGGTAAACATACACACAGAGTAGTATAGTATCTATCTATCTATATAGTTATAACTTAACTAATGTGACCAAACATGTCATTTCTCAGTATCACATACTATTCCACAAATGATTGCTTATTTAAGAACGAACCAAAATTATTATGAACTGTTTTCAAGTCTATAGGGAATTAACTTACAGGTACACATACACACAGAGTAGTATAGTATATATCTATCTATCTATCTATCTATCTATAACTTTACTAATGTGACCCAACATCATTTCATTTCCCAGTATCACATACTATTCCACAAATGATTGCTTATTTTAGAACGAACCAAAATTATTGTGCAATGTTTTCGAGTCGATAGGGAATTAACTCACACGTAAACATACACACAGAGAGTAGTATAGTATAGATGTATCTATCTATCTATCTATCTACTTACATGACTAGACATAATGCCATTTCCCAGTATCACATAATATTCCACAAATGATTACTTATTCAAGAACGAACCAAAACTATTGTGAACTGTTTTGAGTCTATAGGGAATCAACTTACAGGTACACATACACACAGAGTAGTATAGCATCTATCTATCTATCTATCTATCTATCTCATAATACGCAATATATTAACTCATAATACGCAATACATCAACTTATAATACGCAATATCTTAACTTATAATACGAAACACATAAAAAATATATACAAGTAAAATTTCAGACATATTTTTTATATTTATGATATTTTCAAAACTAATTAGTTTTTTGGAAATAAAGTTTTTTTTTTAAAACATTTTTTGTTTGTGTTTTTACTTTTTGTTGATTAAAATGTTTTCTTTTTAAATAAATCTTCGTTTTTATCGGAACATATATTTACTAACATATTGACAGGGCTTAATTGCCATATATATATTAGAACTTACAATATTACTTGGCCTTCGGGACAAGATCAAAGTGTAGTATCTGTTCCGGCAGATGCTGCACTTGAGATGGTTTGTACCGGTCAATGGAGGGGAAACCCTCTATACTGGGACAATTATTATTTTTGGTAACCAGAGTGCCCCCTTTTTTCCTACTTTTAGGGGAGCTGGTTTTTACCTCACATTAAAAACGGCCTTGTGCCTAATTTGCTCAGTGGGGGAGCAAATAAACACCATCTGTTCCGGCAGATGCTGCACTTAAGATAATTTGTACCAGTCAATGGAGGGGAAACCCTCTATACTGGGACAATTATTATTTTTGGTAACCAGAGTGACCCCTTTTAGGGGAGCTGGTTTTTACCTCACATTAAAAACGGCCTTGTGCCAAATTTGCTCAGTGGGGGAGCAAATAAATACCATCTGTTCCGGCAGATACTGCAAGCTATGACTAGCAAAGACCAGATGTGGGGGCAACCCCACATGCCTGACCTTTAACCAGCTCCCATTTCCCACCTCTCGGGAGCTGGTCCCCTTTTTCCCTTCCCCCTCCCTTCACTCCTCACATTAAAAATTGGCCTTGTGCCTAATTTGCTCGGTGGGGGAGCAAATAAATACCATCTGTTCCGGCAGATGCTGCACTTAAGATAATTTGTACCAGTCAATGGAGGGGAAACCCTCTATACTGGGACAATTATTATTTTTGGTAACCAGAGTCCCCCCTTTTTGCCTACTTTAAGGGGAGCTGGTTTTTACCTCACATTAAAAACGGCCTTGTGCCTAATTTGCTCTGTGGGGGAGCAAATAAACACCATCTGTTCTTCAGATGCTGCACTTCTATTTCTTGTTCTCTTTCAGTGGAGGAGAAATCCTTCACGACTGAGACAATTTTTATTTTTGTACCTTTTCTCCACGTTAAAAAACGACCCTGGTGTCTAACTCTGTCCCGTGGGGAGGCATAGTAAATAGGTACAATATATATACAGGGTGACCCCCCCCAAAAAAAAACGGGCCTCAACTCTAATTAGGCCCCGTTTCTTAGTGTTTTGTCCGAATGAAAGGAAACTTTGGTCATAACTAGTTTATTATATTAAAAACATCACATCAAAACACTAGGGTATTTGGCCTTTTTTTCCGTTGAATGCTCAGAAAAACAATTGAATGTCGTCTGTTTTTTTTTCGGGGGGAGGGGGAGGTCACCCTGTGTATATATATATATATATATATATATATATATATATATATATATATATATATATATATATATATACTTAATTTACTCACATAAAATTAATATAGGAAAATATAGATTTATGCGTAAGCTTCAAGTATTTACTTCAAAAGTGCTCAATACGTAGGTAGAGCTAGTTAGTAAGTTATAAAATCTATATGGCGATTAAGCTACACTGAATATTTCGCGTTTCATCCACTTTAGGATTCTTCAGGCTTAAAGAAGGCTGAAGAATCCTAAAGTGGATGAAACGCGGAATATTCAGTGTAGCTTAATTGCCATATACATTTTATATATATATATATATATATATATATATATATATATATATATATATATATATATATATATATATATATAGCAAAATCGATTTTCGTAGCATGAGTATATGAATCGATATGAATCGATTTTATTCTGGTTTTTTTTCGATGAAAAAAAAAACTTTAAAGGGAGATCACTCTAAAAGTACAAATTCAGGAAATGATAAAAGAGCACTTCATCACAGCCCATAGTATTAGTTAAAGGATGCAAGGGAGATCACTCTAAATGCATAAAGAAATTATCCGAAATGAATTCCAGCAAAAACCTAACAGCCAGCCGTGGTTCTCTACAGAATATACTGCTGCCATTGCGCAGAGAAATCACTTTTTCCATTGCGTCCAACGTAATAGATGTATTGAGACTAAAGCAGCTTACAGATTTTTTTTTTTATTTTTTTATTTTGGATTGAACGAAACTTTTAATTATTGAACCAATATATTGAAAGGGAGATCACTCTAAATGTTTTGGATTGAACCAATTATTGAAAGGGAGATTACTCTAAATGTTTTGGATTGAACCAATTATTGAAAGGGAGATTACTCTAAATGTTTTGGATTGAACCAGTTATTGAAAGGGAGATTACTCTAAATGTTTTGGATTGAACCAATTATTGAAAGGGAGATTACTCTAAATGTTTTGGATTGAACCAGTTATTGAAAGGGAGATTACTCTAAATGTTTTGGATTGAACCAATTATTGAAAGGGAGATTACTCTAAATGTTTTGGATTGAACCAGTTATTGAAAGGGAGATTACTCTAAATGTTTTGGATTGAACCAATTATTGAAAGGGAGATTACTCTAAATGTTTTGGATTGAACCAATTATTGAAAGGGAGATTACTCTAAATGTTTTGGATTGAACCAATTATTGAAAGGGAGATTACTCTAAATGTTTTGGATTGAACCAATTATTGAAAGGGAGATTACTCTAAATGTTTTGGATTGAACCAATTATTGAAAGGGAGATTACTCTAAATGCATAAATTTATAAAATTTTATCACGTCAATACATAAACTATGGGTTTCTTTTAAAACATGAAGTAATTGAGGATCGAATTAAATTCAATTAATCTTCTTCTTTTGAATGCGTTTTAAATTAAAACTAATTAATAATATGATCTTTGACGTTTGCAAAACGATTTTAAGGGAGATAACTCCATATATTTCGTAAAAATAAATTGCAGATCGTCTTTCGATTTTAATTAAAATGTAATCGTTACTAATAAACTTCGTGTGTGCGTGTGTGTGTGTGTGTGTGTGTGTGCGTGTGTGTGTGTGGATAAAGAGAGAGAAAAAAGAAAGAGAGATAGTTCCCTATGGACTCCTAAATTTCACATGTACATACTTTATGAGCATTGCAATGTTCTTAGATAGTTTTTTTTTGTATCGATCATCGTCGATAATCATCATCGATAATCGATAATCGAAAAAATCCCATGGAAGAAGCGCAGGCGTTTTGATTAAAGTTAACACCTTATACAGCTTAACATCACAAGTGCATCACTGCATCTGAGAAGTTTTATTTCCACACAAGCAGAAAAGATCGACAGATTAAATCGACATAAAGTTCACTAATATAAAAAAAATAATTTTATAAAATCAACGTTAGGTTTTTTCATATGACAGGGACGCGTTCGAAATTAATGTTTCTGTTAAAAGTACGAATAAAATATAGGTAGTAAGTTATAAAAATATATATGGCAAGTAAGCTACACAGAATAAAACTAATTAATAATACAAAGTCAAAACGCGTGAATTTTAATTTTTGCAAAACGTTTTAAAGGGAGGTATTAAAAAATAAAAAGTAATACGTAAAAATTAATTGCCACCCGTTTTTCGATTTTGATTATAATGTAATCTTTTCTAATAAAGTTTGTGTGCATGTGGAGAGAGAGAGAGAGAGAGAGAGAGAGAGAGAGAGAGAGAGAGAGAGAGAGAGTGTGTGTGTGTGTTCATTCTCTACGGACTCCTAAACGTTTGGACTGATTTTGTTTCTTTGTTTTTTTTTATTTATTGATATTTCACAGGTACATGCTTAAATCGGTTCTTGTATTGATAATCGATAATCGATAATCGAAAAATCCGATGAAATAAGGAACAGATTATTCTGTCTAAAGTTAACACCTTATATAACCTAACATCACAAGTGCATCTGAGAAGTTTTATTATCACACAAGCAGAAAAGCCCGGCAGATAAAAACAACATAAAGTTCTTTGATATGACAGAGGCGCGTTCGAATTAATGTTACTGTTTAAAGTACAATTGAACTATGATACTTGATTTTTTCATTTTAAACTTACATTCAAACCATTATTACCGCACAAGCAGTAAGCCTATGCATATAAAATCAATAGTAGGTTCCTTGGTTTGACAGAGTCGCGTTCGAAATAAATGTTTATATCTAGAGCGCAAGTGAACCATGATATTTGACTTTTGTATTTTAATTTAATTTTAAATTTTACTTCAAGCAAAAAAAAAATGTCAAGTATCAGATTGCAATTGTGCTCAAAATAGAAACATTCATTTCGAACGCACCTCTAAAGAGCCTACTGTTGATTTTATATGTCCAGCCTTTCAGCTTGTGCGGTAACATAAGTTCTCAAATACGCCTGCGATGTTAAGCTGTATAAGGTGTTAACTTTGATCAAAATAGCTTGTTCTTCTTTCATTGGATTTTTTTTCGATTATCGATACATATCGAAGACATTTCGATACAAAATATAACTAAGAACACTGCCAGACACATAAATTACATTTGTGTGGCATTTAAAAAAAATGCAGCCGTTTTAGAGTCCATAGAGAACGGTCTCACACACAGTTTGTTTTATATAATGGTAAGCACGCAGAGAAACAAAGACACACACACATACATACACACACAGAAACACACATACATATATATACATATTATTTTTAAAAACAGTAATCTACAGACACGCGTGTTTCGGGGCACTAATATATATATATATATATATATATATATATATATATATATATATATAAGTACAAGAGTTAGAAACACATTTATTTTCCAGGAATTGATTGTGCTTTATCTGCAGAGTTTCGAAAGAATACTTTCCTTCCTTGATATGTCAAGGGCTATTGCCCTAGAAAGGAAACCTTTGTCAAGAGATTCACTAATCCTATGCAATATAACCGTTAGCATATCTGTTGTAGATCTAGCAGAACGGAAACCATATTGCGTGTCACTAAGAAGATTATTTCTTCTGAGGTGGCTGACGACTTCTTAATTTAACACACACACACACACACACGCATACACACACACTCACATACACCCTCACACACACCCTCATACACATACACACACTCACACACACACTCACACACACTAACACACACTCACACACAAACACACACATACATACATACACACACATACACACATACATACATACACACACATACACATACACACATGGAAATGAATTGTGATTTAACTGAAAAGTTTCGAAAGAAATACTTTGCTTCTCATAAGAGGTGAGGAGTTAGAAAAATGCGGAACAAATTTGCTAGTAAATTGTTCATATAACATATCAATGTAGTCTAATGCTTCTCGTCGGAAAGAGGCCTCCTTCGAAATACTTAACTATAAGAGCATAAAGCAGCTCCCTAACTACTGTGTCTTTTTATTACATCGACAAATAAGTCAACGTACACCAACATATTACTGTCTTGTCATGGATTGCAAACACATATGTATTATTTTTAAAATATAATTATCCACTGACATGTGTTTAGTGAAATATTGAAACTTTGCTACAATAAAGCGATT
>NC_136527.1:214163609-214178609 GCF_053919585.1 Euprymna scolopes | reverse complement strand
AGTTTTTTTCTGGAGATGTTTCATGTTGAGGTATTGAGATTTGTGGAACAGGTCGACATACTTGGCTAGAGCAGTACAGAGAGGGAAAGTAAGAGAGAAAAAGACAGGATTTTTTGTAGAACCTGAAAAGGTAAAGCCGTAACAATTACCCACTAGTATGGCATCGAGAGGCCCCACCAGAGACTACTGCATGGTCCAGAGTCCATTCACCAAATGGCAATACAGCAGTCCCAGTACTTTGCGCCTACTGATAGGACAGCCTCCTTAGTGGTTAATCCAAGGTTTGGGTCCCTGACTATCAGGCGGATAACGTCAGCCCAGACGAAACGTTTACTTCCAGCACCCTTGCTAGTGACATGGCCACAAGGATAGACATAGAGACAGAAAAATTTCCGACAACTCAAATTACTGTTTACCAAGTACTACCGACCTTTAAAGCAGCTTTTTCTTCACCCTTTGTCAGAAAACTCACTTATTTGCATGAAGACTGAGGGACAAAAAAGGAGAAGCGAGAGTTACTGGAGCTGCCGATAATATTATCTGTATTATCTACTCTCTATTAAAAAATGGGGCGAATGGGTACAAGGGGCTTATTAATATCTATTTAGTAAGAGTCCGGGGCTCAATAATCAATTCAGGACGCTTTTGAAGATAATCTCCCCTCCCATATTAATGGGTTGATGTTTTGGCATTATATATCTTGAGTTTGAATAATTCGAGCTTCACCGTATAATTAAAATCCGATAATGAACTTTTATCAATTTGTGAAGTCGGCTTAACATTAATTTACATTTGAGTTTAGATAATTATTCATGATTTTAATTTGGGATGTTCTCGTTTACATAGGAGACATTTTTCCGTTTTACATGTAACAAGACGATATTGGTAAACAGCATATTTGACAAAGATTTCAGAGCAGAACAAAAAAAAAGCAAGACAAGATAGGTAAAATTTAGTTAGGACTTTTTAAGTCAAAGCTGTAATAAGAAAACAGTTAGCGGTAATTTGCACAAATTAGGTTCAAAAGTTGGAAACATTTGTTAACCTTAGCTGAAGAGTCAGGAAACAGCGACCTACCCTTTATTAGGGTTATATCGGAAGTGGGAACCTAACAGACTCATTCTAGCTACATAAGGATATGTTGGGCGTTGTGTGTGTATGTTGGAGGCGGGGTGGGGTGGGTAATGCTTTTATTTATTTTTTTATTTTATTTTATTTCTTTGTCTATTTTTCAGGGATAAATTAATCTTAATATAAATTATCTTAATATAAAGTTTTTTAACCAATGGAAAAAAGGGTGAATAATTAACCAATTTTAACCAATGAAAACCTTTAAATAATAATAATAATAATAATAATAATAATAATAATAATAATAATAATTATAACTCTCCCCACGAGGGCAGAGTTAGAGACAATGTCGGCTTGTAATGTGCAGCCAATTATGTTTCCCCCTCTTAAAAAAAGGCACACAGGATAGGGACAAAAACAATTAATATTAATTAGTATAGAATCTTTTGTTTGTGTTTTTGAATTTTGAACATGCATAAATTCGACACCTTAAGAAGGATGAAGACGTTTCCGCATTTATTGGTATTTAATGTATTTAAAAACGATAAAAATTTAATGTATTTAAAAACGATTAAAATATTGTGCCAATATTTTAATAGTTTTTTAAACGTTAATAAATTTATTTTAGTGTCCCCGTACTCTTGGCACATTTAATAAGTTCCCCATTAGAACTATTTATTTTTGACACAATATTATTTTGTACGCTATCGATTTTCTCCTGATGAGATGATAGCCGAAAGAGCTCTTGAGAAACTTCCGCTTATTATTTAATATATATATATATATATATATATATATATATATATATATATATATATATATATATACATATACATATTTTCTGTAGAAATATACTTTCGTATTATATATCAATCTTTATATAAGAAGCTCAATGTGATTACAGAGCAATAGAGAGAATAGATGGCAAAAAGTTATATTCCAAAATTCATGATGTTGACCATCTTATAATTTATTCCTTTAATTCAATTGATTTATACATTTCTTGACAGTATCTTTGTCATTGATTCTCCATATATATATATATATATATATATATATATATATATATATATATATATATATATATATTTAGTAGAAATGGTAATTAATAAAAACCTGAAGAAAGTGCTCAATACTGTTGTAGAGAAAATATGCGTTTTATTTTTTATTACGTTTTTTTTTCTGTTCAGTTACATTTTTGTTTCAACTACTAAATGAACAGAAAAAAAAAAACGGTAATAAAAAATAAAACGTATAATACATATATATATATATAAATTTCTTGGCCTTTTGGTCAAGATCAAAGTGTAGTATCTGTTCCGGCAGATACTGCAAGTTATGACTAGCTATGACTAGCAAAGACCAGATGTGGGGGCAACCCCACATGCCTGACCTTTGACCAGCTCCCATTTCCCACCTCTCGGGAGCTGGTCCCCTTTTTCCCTTCCCCCTCCCTTCACTCCTCACATTAAAAATCGGCCTTGTGCCTAATTTGCTCGGTGGGGGAGCAAATAAATACCATCTGTTCCGGCAGATGCTTCACTTAAGATAATTTGTACCAGTCAATGGAGGGGAAACCCTCTATACTGGGACAATTATTATTTTTGGTAACCAGAGTGCCCCCTTTTAGGGGAGCTGGTTTTTACCTCACATTAAAAACGGCCTTGTGCCTAATTTGCTCAGTGGGGGAGCAAATAAATAACATCTGTTCCGGCAGATGCTGAACTTAAGATAAGTTGTACCAGTCAATGGAGGGGAAACCATCTATACTGGGACAATTATTATTTTTGGTAACCAGAGTGCCCCCTTTTTGCCTACTTTTAGGGGAGCTGGTTTTTACCTCACATTAAAAACGGCCTTGTGCCTAATTTGCTCAGTGGGGGAGCAAATAAATACCATCTGTTCCGGCAGATGCTGCAAGCTATGACTAGCAAAGACAAGCTATGACTAGCAAAGACCAGATGTGGGGGCAACCCCACATGCCTGACCTTTAACCAGCTCCCATTTCCCACCTCTCGGGAGCTGGTCCCCCTTTTCCATTCCCCCTCCCTTCACTCCTCACATTAAAAATCGGCCTTGTGCCTAATTTGCTCGGTGGGGGAGCAAATAAATACCATCTGTTCCGGCAGATACTGCTAGCAAAGACCATATGTGGGGGCAACTCCACATATAAGACCTTGGTCAATGTAGGGGCAACCCTTCATACCAATTGTCACTATCCAGCTCCCCTACTCCCCGGGGAGTTGGTCCCCATTTCCCCTTCACTCCTCACTTTAAAAATCGGCCTTGTGCCTAATTTGCTCGGTGGGGGAGCAAATAAATACCATCTGTTCCGGCAGATACTGCAAGCAAAGACCATATGTGGGGGCGACCCCACATATAAGACCTTGGTCAATGTAGGGGCAACCCTTCATACCAATTGTCACTATCCAGCTCACCTACTCCCCGGGGAGCTGGTCCCCATTTCCCCTTCACTCCTGGTGGAATGAAGAAATGAATGATGTCAGGGGAGGATCGCGTAGCTGAACCAAAAATGTAAATGAACAGAAAAAAAAACGGTAATAAAAAAATAAAACGTATAATACACACACACACACACACACACACACACACACACACACACACACACACATATATATATATATATATATATATATATATATATATATATTTCTTGGCCTTTTGGTCACGATCAAAGTGTAGTATCTGTTCTTCAGATGCTGCACTTCATTTTCTTGTTCTCTTTCGGTGGAGGAGAAATCCTTCATGACTGAGACAATTTTTATTTTTGTACCTTTTCTCCATGTTAAAAAACGACCCTGGTGTCTAACTCTGTCCCGTGGGGAGGCATAGTATATATATATATATATATATATATATATATATATATAAAACCATCTCAACAAATCATCTTTTATTTTTTGAATTTGGAGAGCAATTTTGTTTCTTTTTAAAAAAATGTTTTCTTGAGTTTGGAGTCAAATAAATTCGACACCTTAAGAAAAATGAAGACATTTCCGCGTTCATTTGTAATTCAATCCATTTTACATATAAACATAGAATTTGTAATTCAATCCATTTCACGTATAAACATGTATAGAATTTGCAAAAAAAAAATGGTGAATCATTCCCAAATCAGAATCAAAACGTCGATGACTCATTTTCAAAACAAAATCAAAACAAGAATGACCTAAAGTTGACCGACCATTCGCCGGCAAAAGAAACGTCTTTTCACTATTTAGTTAAACACTAATACGCATGCGTGAATTACAACGAATCTGATTGGTTAGTTTAATAAACAAGACACCACGTATATCTTTTTTTTTTATATTTTATTAAGTTGATATTATTTGACCTAAATGGTTGCTTCAATTTAGATCTCGTCAGAAAAAGAACTCGCAGTTAACTTTTAAATCGAAAGAAAACGAGTTTCAGATTTTTGTTAAATTCTGAAGAAAAAGTTTCATTTTTTAATATTGACGGAGAAATTTCATCGCACGCCATTTTTTATTGCTTTAATCTGTAAGTATTTGTGATTTTTTATGCATATTTTTAACGTTATTTTATTTTCAATTTGTACACACGTTAACAACGGATTGGTAACAATACCATATTTTTATAAGCGATTAATGATGATTTGAAAAATAATGTTTAGTTTAATTTAAAATTTTATAGTTTATTTTTATTGTAGAAATATTTATTTTGCACTTTGATATTTAACACGATTTAATTTTTCAAACGTTAACAATTGATTAGCAACGCTGTTGCCATTCATGAAGACTGTGCAATACATTTAATATTTTTTTTTACATGGTGGTAAAAAATCGAAATGTTTAATTTCGGGCCAACGAGAAATGTATCGTTTTTTTGTTTTTTTTATTATTTTATCAAAAAGGCAAATGAACGTAGTTTCCAAGAGAGAGAGACAGTAAGTATAGGAAAGAAGGAGAGAGAGGTGGGAAGCCTTTTGACACGCAAGCTAGCGAGATGACCGGGTCATTTGACCTGAAATCCATCGAGCCGTGACCGTTGCTAGGCAACGAAGAATGAAGGAAAGGAAGGGGGTGAGAAAGGTACTGAGAAAAGAGAGAGAGAGAGAGAGAGAGAGAGAGACAAAGAAAAAAGGAGAAAAGGCTTTTTTGGCAAAACCAGTCTCCGCGATTAATGATGGTTTGAAAAAATCTTTTTTGGTTTAATTTAAAATTTTATAGTTTATATTTATTTATTATGCACTTTGAATATTTTTTAACGCTATTTAATTTTGCAAACGTAACCAACTGGTTAGCGACAGTGAATTATAATCACAGCAACATTGTGTTTTTTTATTAGCGATTACTGGAGATTTCACGAAAATAGTTGTTTTTGTTAACTTTAAAATTTTATAGTTTTGTTTTTATTCTAAAAATATTTATTTTGCATATTGCATTTTTAACGATATTTAATTTTGAATTTGTACAAACGTTTAGAACTGATTAGCGACGGTTACATTTTATCGCAATAACAACAAAAATGGCGCTTGCTTAGCAGTAAGCTAAGCTTATAAACATGAAGGAATATCCCTAATATTTTAAACATGAAGGAATATCACTAATATTCCCCGCCTCTCAATTTTAAAAAAGTAATCAGATGTCTGAAGTAATAGAAATTTTATTTTGAATTCGTACAAATTTGTTTGCTGCCATATCTGGACAGGAGCTGGAAAGATGGTGGGATCCTTCCACCGCTCCAGAAGATATCTCACTACTGATGCAATTCTCTATCTATATAAAAGCAAAGTATGGAATACTGTTGCCATATCTGGGCAGGAGCTGCTAAAAACAGCCTATCCTGTCTTGACAGAGTACAAAATAGATTTCGTAGCTTAGTGGGGGTGCCCTTTTCTCTTTCCTGCAACATCTCTCCCACAGAAAAGACGTTGCGGGCCTGTCGTTGTTTCATCGTTATTTCCATGGCAGGTGCTCGTCTGAGCTCCAATCTCTAGCTGAATACTCTGTCAATATTTCCCCCCACTGTGCCTAAATCAAAACGTAGATTCCATGAACAAAGCTTCTTTCTTGGAACTGCACGCCTGTGGAACTCTGTTCCGTCTGCCTGCTTCTCACTTGACTACAACGTGGATGTCTTCAAGTCCAACGTAAACAAATTCCTGATGAACCGCCCCTTAAGAAGACACTTCTTGGCCTTTTGGTCAAGATCAAAGTGTAGTATCTGTTCCGGCAGATACTGCAAGCAAAGACCATATGTGGGGGCGACCCACATATAAGACCTTGGTCAATGTAGGGGCAACCCTTCATACCAATTGTCACTATCCAGCTCCCCTACTCCCCGGGGAGTTGGTCCCCATTTCCCCTTCACTCCTCACTTTAAAAATCGGCCTTGTGCCTAATTTGCTCGGTGGGGGAGCAAATAAATACCATCTGTTCCGGCAGATACTGCAAGCAAAGACCATATGTGGGGGCGACCCCACATATAAGACCTTGGTCAATGTAGGGGCAACCCTTCATACCAATTGTCACTATCCAGCTCACCTACTCCCCGGGGAGCTGGTCCCCATTTCCCCTTCACTCCTGGTGGAATGAAGAAATGAATGATGTCAGGGGAGGATCGCGTAGCTGAACCAAAAATGTAAATGAACAGAAAAAAAAACGGTAATAAAAAAATAAAACGTATAATACACACACACACACACACACACACACACACACACACACACACACACACATATATATATATATATATATATATATATATATATATATATATATATATATATATATATTTCTTGGCCTTTTGGTCACGATCAAAGTGTAGTATCTGTTCTTCAGATGCTGCACTTCATTTTCTTGTTCTCTTTCGGTGGAGGAGAAATCCTTCATGACTGAGACAATTTTTATTTTTGTACCTTTTCTCCATGTTAAAAAACGACCCTGGTGTCTAACTCTGTCCCGTGGGGAGGCATAGTATATATATATATATATATATATATATATATATATATATATATATATATATATATATATAAAACCATCTCAACAAATCATCTTTTATTTTTTGAATTTGGAGAGCAATTTTGTTTCTTTTTTAAAAAAATGTTTTCTTGAGTTTGGAGTCAAATAAATTCGACACCTTAAGAAAAATGAAGACATTTCCGCGTTCATTTGTAATTCAATCCATTTTACATATAAACATAGAATTTGTAATTCAATCCATTTCACGTATAAACATGTATAGAATTTGCAAAAAAAATGGGGAATCATTCCCAAATCAGAATCAAAACGTCGATGACTCATTTTCAAAACAAAATCAAAACAAGATTGACCTGAAGTTGACCGACCATTCGCCGGCAAAAGAAACGTCTTTTCACTATTTAGTTAAACACTAATACGCATGCGTGAATTACAACGAATCTGATTGGTTAGTTTAATAAACAAAACACCACGTATATCTTTTTTTTTTATATTTTATTAAGTTGATATTATTTGACCTAAATGGTTGCTTCAATTTAGATCTCGTCAGAAAAAGAACTCGCAGTTAACTTTCAAATCGAAAGAAAACGAGTTTCAGATTTTTGTTAAATTCTGAAGAAAAAGTTTCATTTTTTAATATTGACGGAGAAATTTCATCGCACGCCATTTTTTATTGCTTTAATCTGTAAGTATTTGTGATTTTTTATGCATATTTTTAACGTTATTTTATTTTCAATTTGTACACACGTTAACAACGGATTGGTAACAATACCATATTTTTATAAGCGATTAATGATGATTTGAAAAATAATGTTTAGTTTAATTTAAAATTTTATAGTTTATTTTTATTGTAGAAATATTTATTTTGCACTTTGATATTTAACACGATTTAATTTTTCAAACGTTAACAATTGATTAGCAACGCTGTTGCCATTCATGAAGACTGTGCAATACATTTAATATTTTTTTTTACATGGTGGTAAAAAATCGAAATGTTTAATTTCGGGCCAACGAGAAATGTATCGTTTTTTTTGTTTTTTTTTTATTATTTTATCAAAAAGGCAAATGAACGTAGTTTCCAAGAGAGAGAGACAGTAAGTATAGGAAAGAAGGAGAGAGAGGTGGGAAGCCTTTTGACACGCAAGCTAGCGAGATGACCGGGTCATTTGAGCTGAAATCCATCGAGCCGTGACCGTTGCTAGGCAACGAAGAATGAAGGAAAGGAAGGGAATGAGAAAGGTACTGAGAAAAGAGAGAGAGAGAGACAAAGAAAAAAGGAGAAAAGTATTAATATTTAAAGGAACATTACTCATAATACTCTAGATATATATTAAGCTCAATAGGTATATCTATACTAGAGCTGTTGAAGATAAATATTACTAATTACAGATTCTAAAAACACACACATTTATTGATTTAGCAATTGTTTTTGTTTTCTATTCTAGTGTACAGATTTGAAGGGATAGAATGGACGCTAAAATGAAGAAGGAAATCCAATCGAGTATTTGGAAGGAAACAAGTCCAACCCTCCTCCTCCTCCTCGCAGTATCAGGAAACAAAGAAAATTTAAGACCGCGAAAAAAGCCAAATCCCCAACCAGAAAAGTCCGAGGAAAGCACAAAAGCGGCGGCCAGAGAGGACGATTCCATTTGTTTTCAGGGTGTGCCGATTCATGGAAACTGGGAAATGTTTTGCCAGCCAATACTATCGCCACAACCACCCCCATCAGCAAAGTGTACCTGCTTGGAACCGGGATTCTCGACCACGAACGTTTTCATGTGTGCAGTGTGTCATAGAGAATACAGGTGTGAGGTAGAAAAGCTATATCATGATTGTTACAATTTCTGTCCTCTTTGTGAATTTAAGATTTGAAATAACTCTATCATTACACACGCTTACAGATATACAGACATATATATATATATATATATATATATATATATATATATTACACACACTTGCACACTTACACACACACACACACACACACACACACACACACATATATATATAATATCTATGATATATATGGAAATATATGTAATATATATTGATACATTTATATTATATATTGATATATATTATAGCTATGAAAAAGGGAAGACTGAGTTCTTTTAAGCCATGATAAAAAGAAGGACGGAGGGAAAATATTTAATAAAAAAAAAGCCAAATCATAAAAAAAAGAAAACCCTCGATTTGTCTGGTCGGCCGGCTATTTTTATTATTATTAAATATTTTCTCTCCTTTTTATTATGGATACAAAAAAGCTTAGTCTTTCCTTTTTTTGATATATATATATAT
This sequence comes from Euprymna scolopes, assembly GCF_053919585.1. Classification (NCBI taxonomy): domain Eukaryota; kingdom Metazoa; phylum Mollusca; class Cephalopoda; order Sepiida; family Sepiolidae; genus Euprymna; species Euprymna scolopes. Next base: position 214,169,271 of record NC_136527.1, on the reverse strand, counting down.
ATATATATATATATATATATATATATATATATATGTATATTTATATGACATATTTTTATATATTACATATATTATATATGTATTTTTATATAAGATATATGTTATCGTTTCTTTGTGAATGTATCATTTGAAATAGGGCACCTATTACTAGAGCTGTGACGACAGCATATTTGTCCATTGTTTTTGCTCTTGAGTATATATCATGCTTTTATATAGACTGATGTGGTTCCCGTTTGATAGATTGTGTCTTACTGTGTCGGATATACACTCGAGAGTCAAAAACATTAAAAGAATATGCTGTTGTCCCAGCCCTATTCATTACGCATACAGACATGCACGCATATACACACAAACATATATATCTGCATGCATAAATATGTGTATATATATATGCATGTATATACACACATATATATATCTATAATAATATATATATATATATGTATATATATACACACCAATAATATATATGTATACGTAATTAATATTCTAATATATACTACACTTATGGGGTGAATTTTTTAACATGAAAAGAATATGCTGTTGTCACAGCCATAGTCATTACGCACACAAACATGCACAATAATATATATATATATATATGCACAATAATAATATATATGTATACGCAATTAATATTAATAATATATACTAGACTTATAGGTTTATAATAGTTAATATAATTATTTCATTACACTCAAGATAATAGACATAATATACTTTCACAAAACACGTAAAATACACGTAAACAATCGTATACTACGCAATATATTTAATAAAATACGATGCATAAAAACAAAGGCGCTTCTACACTATTAGGACGAATTATTTTAGTCGATAAATGGAGTTTTCAGATAAAAAACAATGGTTTCTCTTGATTTTTTGTCAATTCTAAAAAATTGCAATGTTTACTTTCAAATTATGCCGTCGAAATTACCCGAATATTACCGAATTATTCAAATAAAAAAATTTAAATGTTCCTAGCAGGTGAAAAACTGCATCCATCTGGTTTAAATAGAAACAGAAAATTACCCCCCTTTTCGACTCTCCTGTGTCTTACAATCGTTTCCTCAAATTCTATTTTCTTTAATAAATAATTTTCTACCTGATCGATTTTCGTAAGTTTTATATAATCATCTTAAAAATACGAAAAATACGTAGATACCTTTGTTTTCATGTGAAATTTAGTATTACAGTTTCTGATATTTGGTCCCAAGAGTATAGAAGCGCTAAAATAAATATTAGAAAGCTATTATACATAATAATTATATTATAATATTTAATATAATTGTATTATAATAATTAATGTAATTATATTATAATATTTAATATAATTAAATTATAATATTTAATATAATTATATTATATTACTTAATAGAATTATATTATAATATTTAATACAATTATATTATAATGATTAATACAATTATATTATAATATTTAATATAATTATATTATAATAATTAATATAAGTATATTATAATATTCAATATAATTATATCTCAATTGTTTTATAAGTAATTAATTGATGACATTAATTATGCAACGTTTTTTTAAAACTTTATTTGTTGCATACGTAAAACATTTTGTGATAAAAATAAACGCACTTTTAACATTCTCATATTCGATGCGATAAAAACTTTTTGTGACGTCACATACTCATTTGCATAAAAATTTGGACAAATATTCTGGAGATATTTTTTGTGGATTTTAAACAATTATAGTTTGATACGCGATGTTCATTAAATAAATTTGCAATCCATATGAACTTTTAAAACATTCATCATAAATCAATTATGATTCAATGGACAATTTTCTTTATTTTATCAATTAATTTATAATAAATTAATTGATGACATTAATTATGCAACCATATTTTAAACATTTTTAACATTTTTATATTCACTGTGAAAAAAATAATTGATGCCAATACTGTGATAAAACCAACTTTATTCATAACAATAAATATACAAATATTCTGTGGCATATTTATTGGTGATAATACTTATATTAATAAATATACAAGTATTCTGTGATACAATTATTGGTGGTAATATTTATATTAATAAATATACAAGTATTCTGTGATACAATTATTGGTGATAATACTTATATTAATAAATATACAAATAAATATACAAATATTCTGTGATATATTTATTAGTGATAATACTTATATTAATAAATATACAAATAATAAATATACAAATATTCTGTGATATATTTATTTGTGATAATATTTACATCAATAAATATACAAATATTCTGTGATATAATTATTGGTGATAATGCTTATATCAAAAAATTTATACAAATATTCTGTGATATATTTATTGGTTATAATACTTATATTAATAAATATACAAATATTCTGTGATATATTTATTGGTTATAATACTTATATTAATAAACATACAAATATTCTGTGATATATTTATTGGTTATAATACTTATATTAATAAATATACAAATAATAAATATACAAATATTCTGTGATATATTTATTGGTTATAATACTTATATTAATAAATATACTAATATTGTGTGATATATTTATTGGTTATAATACTTATATTAATAAATATACTAATATTTTGTGATATATTTATTGGTTATAATACTTATATCAATAAATATACAAATATTCTGTGATATATTTATTGGAATATTTTTTATATTTTGTATGAAAGATTAAAATTTTAGTTAAAATAAAATTTTATATTTTAACAATTTGTGTTTCTGTTATTTTTATTTTTTGTTTTAAATGTTTGTTTTATTTTTTTCATCATCGGACAAAAAAAATCTTATAAGTGTTGGTTTTTACGGTTTTAAATTTTTTACATGAGGATTGGTTATTCATATTATTTTTCCATGTGTCTGAATACCCTATATACCGAATCACAAGTCTGTAAATTAAGGGTTCATTTTGTATATAAATTGAGAAATGCTCTAACACGCATATTCTAACTTCTATATATAATAATACTTATATCAATAAATATACAAATATTATGTGATATAATTATCGGTGATAATACTTATATCAATAAATATACAAATATTCTGTGATATCTTTGTTTAGTATAATACTGATATCAAATATTATGTGATATAATTATCGGTGATAATACTTATATCAATAAATATACAAATATTCTGTGATATCTTTGTTTAGTATAATACTTATATCAAATATTATGTGATATAATTATCGGTGATAATACTTATATCAATAAATATACAAATATATAATAAAAAAACAAACAAAAAAACCCTTGCTTGAATAGTTACCTCCCTTGATTCACAAACGCAACAAGTATTTCAAACACCAACTGATTTATTTTAACGTTCTCCTAACGTCATTTTTTGTTCTATATTTCGCGGTATCATGTGGCAAACTCTGCGGCTGCTTTTCCAATTTTGAACACTCTTCCGCTGTCTTCTCTTGAAAAAGGACTAATAGGTCTGAAATATATTGAGATTTATAACACCATTGAATACAACAGAAAAAAAATGACTGTTGTTTAGAGTTAAAATTTGTGTAAAAAAGAAAAAACAAACAACAAAAAAAAAAAGAAATTTATTTCTTTTGTTTTCATTTAATTTTACTCTATATATAAAAAAAAATCTCGCATTGTTCTTGGCTTTTAATTTTACCTTATAATTTTACCTTATAAATATTATGTGATATATTTATTGGAATATTTTTTTGTATTTTATGTGAAAAATTAAAATTTTGTTTAAAAACCAAATGTATATTTTAACAATATTATTAGTGTTTTTTTTCATGGTTCAGAATTTTTAAGATGAGGATTGGTTTACTAGGGGAGCGCTTACATCTTGGTCTTCGGGAAAAGATCAAAGTGTAGTATCTGTTCTTCAGATGCTGCACTTCTATTTCTTGTTCTCTTTCGGTGGAGGAGAAATCCTTCACGACTGAGACACTTTTCTCCACGTTATAAAAACGACCCTGGTGTCTAACTCTGTCCCGTGGGGAGGCATAGTAAATAGGTACTAGGGGAGCGCTCATCTTTTCCCGGTCGTAAAATACGCTTAAATATGATCTTTTTAATTTTTCCAAATTTTGTATATATTACTAACTTTACATCATCAACGCTCTGATCCCCATCTGGCATCAATTGAAATGGATGGTTCTCGTCTAGAAGAAGCCCCATGTTTTGACAAGCTTCTGGGTTTGTCCTTTACTCCTGATCTGAAATGGAACACGTACATCAAGTCTGTTGCCAAGGTCGCTGGAAAGCTGATGGAATCCTTCTACCGCTCCAGAAGATATCTCACTACTGATGCAATTCTCTATCTATATAAAAGCCAAGTACGTCCAAGGATGGAATACTGTTGCCATATCTGGGCAGGTGCTGCTAAAAACAGCCTATCGTGTCTTGACAGAGTACAAAATAGACTTCGTGGCTTAGTGGGGGATGCCCTTTTCTCTACCCTGCAACCTCTCTCCCACAGAAGAGACGTTGCGAGTCTATCCTTGTTTTATCGTTATTTCCATGGCAGGTGCTCGTCTTGCCAATCTTTTATTTCCATGGCAGGTGTCCCCTCTTGCCAATCTTTTATGAAAAACACCCGTCTCGCTGAATCCACTGTGGAAAATTTCCCCCACTCTTTATCTGTGCCTAAATCAAAACGCGGATTCCATGAACAAAGCTTCTTTCTTTGAACTGCACGCCTGTGGAACTCTGTTCCGTCTGCCTGCTTCCCACCTGACTACAACTTGGATGTCTTCAAGTCCAACGTTCACAAATTCCTTATTAACCGCCCCCTTAAGTAAACACTTCATCAAATCTCAACACTAACGTACTGTTCTTGCAATAATCCTTATCCCTGAGTGGCTTCCGGACCTTGATGGTGATCACCGTGTAAAAAAAGACCCCTCTATCTAAACAAACATAATATAAAAAAATACCCGAGCAGTCTAAGACTGAAACGAAAAATCACAATACTAAAATCTAAGAATCCAAAAAATAAATATTAAAATAGAATGAAAGCACCCCTACCCTTATTTCAGAGGAGCTGGTTCTCCCCCCTCCTCCTCACTCATACACATTAGTAACGACACCTGGTATATTCTTGTTGCTGTTGTTTTTGTTTTCGTTGTTGTTGTTTTTGTTGTTGTTGTTTTGTTGTTGTTTTTATTGTTGTTTTTATTGTTGTTTTTAATGTTTTCATTGTTGTTGTTGTTGTTTTTTGGTTGTTTTTGTTTTTATTGTTGTTGTTGTTGTTGTTTTTTGTTGTTGTTTTTGTTGTTGTAGCTTTTGCTGTTGTTTTTGTTTTTGTTGTTGTTTTTATTGTTGTTTTTATTGTTGTTGTATTCTATTGTTGGTGTTGTTGTTCTTGTTGTTTTTGCTGTTGTTGTTTTTGTTGATGTTGTTTTTGTTGTTGTTGATTCTGTTGTTTTTGCTGCTGTTGTTTTTGCTGCTGTTGTTTTTGTTGTTGTTGTTTTTGTTGTTGTTTTGTTGTTGTTTTTGTTGTTGTTTTTGTTGTTTTTATTGTTGTTGTTGTATTTGTTGTTGTTGATTTTTTGTTTTTGTTTATTTGTTGTTGTTTTTTTGTTTTTGTAGTTGTTGTTGCTGATGTTTTTTTTTGTTGCTCTTGTTGTTTTGTTGTTATTTTTGTTGTTTTTGTTGTTGTTTTT
>NC_136527.1:214138609-214158609 GCF_053919585.1 Euprymna scolopes | reverse complement strand
AGACAAGGCACAGTGCCACTTTGAAGTCGAGGGCTACTATCGGGGAAATAAGTTGCAGGGATATTATGAAGGGAGATGGGGTATTTATTTGCTCCCCCACCGAGCAAATTAGGCACAAGGCCGATTTTTTAAAGTGAGAAGTTAAGTGGAAATGGGGACCAACTCCCCGGGGAGTAGGGGAGTTGGATAGTGACATTTAGTATGAAGGGTTGCCCCTATATTGACTAAGGTCTTATATGTGGGGTTGCCCCCACGTATGGTCTTTGCTTGCAGTATCTGCCGGAACATATGGTATTTATTTGCTCCCCCCACCGAGCAAATTAGGCACAAGGCCAATTTTTAATGTGAGGAGTGAAGGGAGGGGGAAGGGAAAAAGGGGACCAGCTCCCGAGAGGTGGGAAATGGAAGCTGATTAAAGGTCAGGTATGTGGGGTTGCCCCCACATCTGGTCTTTGCTTGCAGTATCTGTTTATTTATTTGCTTCCCCACTCAGCAAATTAGGCAGGAGGCCGTTTTTTAATGTGGAGATAGGGGGAAGGGGGAGGGAAAGAGGGGATCCAGCTCCCGAGAGGAGGGAAGTGGAAGCTGGATTAGAAACTGTTGGTATGAAGGGTTGCCCCTTCAGTGACCAAGGTCAGATATGTGGGGTTACCACCACATATGGTCTTTGCTCGCAGTATCTGCCGGAACAGATACTACACTTTGATCTTGGCCCGAGGACCAAACCTCAGATGAGGCGGGACGGGTATTATGAAGGGAGATGAGTGGCAAGATGTCTGTTCACATTACACTTGAACTTCTGCATGTCAGTACAGTTGGGGAAGAAACTATTAGAGTAAAAGGCTTTCTTGCACCTCTCTACTGTGAAGGGGTGGGATTTAGTTGCTTGTCGGGTTTGTTGGGAGTGTTCACATCGAGGGGATACAAGTTCTTGTAGTTTATCAGAGCATTCACCATTAAAAATACTTTTGAAGAGGCAGAGGGATGCAACATTTCGTCGATGGGACAGAGGCTGAAGCCTAAATGATAGTTCTTCTTTTCTTTTTTTTTACACGGTGGTCACCACTTATCAAGGCCCGGAAGCCACTCAAGGATAAGGGTTATTGCAAGTTCAGTACGTTAGTGTGGAGATTTAATGAAGTGTTTACTTAAGAGGGCGGTTCGTTAGCCACAAATTCTATTTTGTACTCTGTCAAGGCAGGATAGGCTGTTTTTGCCCAGATATGGCAGCAGTATTCCATCCTTGGATGTACTTGACTTTTATATAGATAGAGAATTGCATCAGTAGTGAGATATTTTCTGGAGCGGTAGAAGGATCCCACCATCTTTCCAGCGACCTTGGCAGCAGACTTGATGTACGTGTTCCATTTCAGATCAGGAGTAAAGGACAAACCCAGAAGCTTGTCAAAACATGGGGCTTCTCCTAGACGAGAGCTATCTATTACTTCTACTTACGGAAGCCACGCCCGACTAAACTAATATGCTGGATGATAATAGTGAAACGGCCTTCTTAATATGTAGGCCACGCTTAATTAGGTTATTATGCGAGATCAACAACGTAAAGATTACAAGATGACATTATTGTAATGGCCTTCTACTGAAGCAGGCCACGCTTGACTAATTTATTATGCTTTGTCAACAATGCTAAAATTACAACATGATTATAGTGAAACGGCCTTCTAATTATTTAGGCTACGCTTAATTAGGTTATTATGCCTGATCAACAACGTAAACATTAAAAGATGCAATTTTTTGTTTCTCAAAGAAAAAAAAAGATAGAATGATCATCACTTTTGTTTATTGTTTTTTATGAAAATAAAGTTTCGATTTTTTTTTTGTTTTTTTTTTTAACTTATTTAGTTTTTTTGGGTTTGTATTACTGTATACATAGATTCGAAAAAGTTGTCAGAAAACAAATATATAACAAATAAATGTTACCAAAGGCAAGTTATTTTTCTACCTAACTGGATATGTTTTTAGTGTTTTTATTTAATGTAATCACAATTGATGCCAGATGGGGATCAGAGCGTTTATGATGTAAAGATAGAAGCTTGGTTTTGGATGCATTAAAAGTAACCAGCCACCTCTTCACCCATTGTACCACGTGCTCGAGATCAGTTTTTATTTAATGTAAAATGTTTTTGTTTTTTGCTTTTTAAATTTTAAGTATTATAAATTTCACTAACATGCTGGAGAAATGTTTCATAATTTTCCATCCCGTTGTCAATTTTCGTATCATACGTCTCACGATACATTGCTTCGTCAACATGGGACTATTTCATATCTCCCGAAGGTCTCTTCGGGGAAATATGACATGGTCCCATGTTGACGTATTTAGAAAAAAAAAATGGGTGACCGATTTACCAGAACGTTGTAATTAAAAAGTGAGCACAAACCCAGAAGCTTGTCAAAACATGGGGCTTCTCCTAGACGAGAGCCATCCATTTCAATTGATGCCAGATGGGGATCAGAGAGTTTATGATGTAAAGATAGGAGTTTGGTTTTAGATGCATTAAAGGTTACCAGCCACGTCTTCCCCCACTGTTCAGGACCTATCAGGTTGGCGACTCTCTTCTGAACCCTGTCCAGGAGCGAGAGGAGACAAGCAGCAGACGCACCACCAACTTAAATTATTGTAAAAGAATTTTTGATAAATGTTACCTTACTTATCTTGCCTTTGATAATATTTATTTGTTATATATTTGTTTTTTTTTTTGACAACTTTTTCGAATCTATGTGTACAGTAATACAAACCCAAAAACACTAACGAAAGCGGCGAAATGGCACAAAATAGCCCCAAGGTCTAGGGGTTCATACCATGCAAACGGTAAATTTGGGGCGAGTTTAATTATCAGTTTAGTTGTCAGCGACCTCGAATATCCCTTAAAAAACAAATTAGACTGGCCGGTGTTTTGTTGTACCGTAAGGTAATATTTATTAATAAACAATAAATAATGGTTAAAGATTGTAAAATAAATCAATTGACTAATTAAGCAAACAATTTAAAATTATCTTACGCAGTGGAAACTGACTTATTTTGTATCCGGTGGAAAATTCGGTGAAGAGTGAAAATATGTCCCCCTTGTTTATTATGGCCGGCTTGCTAAAGGATGAATTATTAACATTTACGATAAAATAATCGTCACGATACACACCTGGGGAATATTATCAATAAACGTATTAATTATTTCTAGGGGTATTCGAGGTTGCTGACAATAAATCTGATAATCAAACCCGTCGCAAAATTACCGTCTGCATGGTATGAACCCCTGGACCCTAGGACTATTTTGTGCCATTTTACCGCCTTCATTAACGCTACGTTAGTGTTTTCCTACATGATGCGTTCGCGTGCGTACATGCATAGTAAAGTGACTCATCACATCGTGGAGGAATCTTTAGCAGACATTTGAAAAAACAAGAAATTTTTTAAAAACAAAAAAAAAATGTTGTTCATTGTTTTGTGTTGTTATGTAGTATTTTATGGGGAGGTTTGGGGTGTTTATTCTGAAAGCCGTTCTTAACATGACACGCTATAATGTGTAATGCAGCGCATTGCAGGGAACGTTCGTTAACACAAAAAAAAGTGCACGGTCCCATTTTTTTTACTTATGTTCTTTTATTTAAAAAGAAATGATTATTTTTGCATAATTTGACCCGGATTTTTGGGAATTCCCGTCAATCATCGATTTAAGCCGAGCGTTATAACAAACGCCAACTAATTTTCAAAAAAACAAAACAAAACAAAACAAAAAAACAGAAAAAAAACAAATATAAATAATAAAAAATAATAGAAAATTACTTTATAGTGACTAAAACTGTTTTTTATTTATTTTTTTAATTATCTATCAACAAATTTTTTCCCCTTTTCATGAATTGTTTTTTTTTTTTTTACATGGGGTCACCACTTATCAAGGCCCGAAGGCCACTCAGGGATAAGGGTTATTGCGTGTACAGTAATCAATGAGATAGTATTGTAGTAATCATTAGTATTGGGGGTTTCGATAGAGTGTCTTACTTAAGGGGGCGGTTTGTCAGGAATTTGTTTATGTTGGACTTGAAGACGTCCAAGTTATAGTTAGGTGGGAAATAGGCAAGCGACAGAGAGTTCCACTTGCGTGCAGTTCTAAGAAAGAAGCTTTGCTCATGGAATCTATGTTTGGATTTAGGCACAGATAAAGAGTGGGGAAAATTATTGACAGTAGTTTCAGCCAGACGGGTGTATCTCGTGAAATATTGGCAAGGGGGGACGAGGGATTGAAGCTCAGACGAGCCCCTGCCATGAAAATAACGATAAAACAAAGATAGGCTTGCAACGTCTCTTCTGTGGGAGAGAGGTTGCAGGGTAGACAAAAGGGCATCTCCCACTAAATCACGAAGTCTATTTTGTACTATGTCAAGGCAGGATAGGCTGTTTTTAGCAGCTCTTGCCCAGATGTGGCAGCAGTACTTTATCCTTGGACGTACTTGGCTTTTATACAGATAGAGAATTGCATCAGTAGTGAGATATCTTCTTGAGCGGTAGAAGGATCCCACCATTTTCCCAGCGTCCTTGGCATCAGACCTTATGTACGTGTTCCATTTCAGATCAGGAGTAAAGGTCAAACCCAGAAGCTTGTCAAAACACGGGGCCTCACCCAGACGAGAGCCATCCATCACAATTGATGCCAGATGGGGATCAGAGCGTTGATGATGTAAAGATAGAAGCTCGGTTTTGGATGCATTAAAAGTAACCAGCCACCTCTTCCCCTATTGTACCACGTGCTCGAGATCAGAGGAGAGAGAATTAGAGAGAACTTTGTCATTTACGGCCATTGATGTGTTACCGTAGATGGTCCTGTCATTTTTTAAATTATCTATGAACAAATTTTTTTCTTTTTCATAAATTGTTAGGTGAAAGTACAATTTTTTTAAAGGCTTTTTGTTCACTGAACTAAAATTAAATTAAAACAATAATAATCACACCCCTCACCATCACAAAAACATACCTTTTTTCGGTAAATGTTTATTTTAAACTACAATAGAACGCTGACAAATAAAATTTGGTTCTTTATAGGTTTTCGGGTCTCTGACAACGAATCTGATATTCAAACCCGTCGCAAATTTACCGTTTTTATGGTATTAACCTCTGAACCCTTGCACGCCTTCGTTTATGCTATTTTTACATGATGCGTTCACGCGTGCACGTGCGTAGTAAAGTGACTTATCACATCGCGGAGGAATCTTTAGCAGACATTTGAAATAAGAAAGTTTTCAAAACAAAAATTGTCTTGTGTTCTTAAGTAGTTTTTTATGCGTTTAATTAACCTAAAACATTAAGCTTTCAAGATATTTTTATGTTTTTTGTTCTTTATAGGGGCTATTCAATTATAGAACGTGTGTAGTTTAACAGGTGCTTCTGCAGTTTAACTAACTGTTTTTCCATCACCGATATTTACCAAGTAGAATACCGTTTAACGTGTTATAGAAATTTTGTGTTTATATTTGAGTGGGAGGGGCTGCAACACCCCCTCACCATCGCCTCCCCTAAATGTAAGCACAGAATTTCTGTGAAATATAAACGGTCTTCTACTTGGTAAATGTCGGCGCGTTACTTACGTAAAAACGGTTAATTAAACTGCAGAAGTACTTGTTAAACTACACAAGTTCTATAATTGAATACGCCCTCACAAAAAAGAAAGAAAAACATTAAAAAAATGTTTTTGTAAACCGCTTGTAAAAACTTACTGACAGCAATATTTTTACTATTTTATTAAAAATACTTTTGAACAGGCAGAGGGATGCAACATTTTGTCGATGGGACAGAGGCTGAAGCCTAGATGACAGTTCAGAATCTATCAGGTTGGCGACTCTCTTCTGAACCCTGTCCAGGAGCGAGAGACAAGCAGCAGACGCACCAGTAACTTAAATTATTGTAAAAGAATTTTTGATAAATGTTACCTTACGCTACGACAGAACACCGTATTTTTAGGGGTTAGGGTTAGGGTTAGGGTTAGGCCACTGACAACAAATCTGATAATCAAACCCGTCTGCATGGTATGAACCCCTGGACCTTGGGACTATTTTGCGCCATTTCACCGCCTTCATTAACGCTACGTTAGTGTTTTCCTACATGATGCGTTCACGGGCATACATGCATAGTAAAGTGACTCATCACATCGTGGAGGAATCTTTAGCAGACATTTGAAATAACAAGAAACTTTTTAAAAACAAAAAAAATGTTGTTCATTGTTTTGTGTTATTATGTAGTTTTTTATGGGGAGGTTTGGGGTGTTTATTCTGAAAGCCGTTCTTAACATGACACACTATAATGTGTAATGCAGCACGTTGCAGGGAGCGTTCGTTAAAACAAAAAAAAGTGCACGGTCCCATTTTTTTACTTATGTTCTTTTATTTAAAAAGAAATGATTATCTTTGCGTAATTTGACCCGGATTCTCGGGAATTCCCGTCAATCATCGATTTAAGCGGAGCGTTATAACAAACGCCAACTAATTTTCAAAAAAACAAAACAAAACAAAACAAAAAAACAGAAAAAAACAAATATAAATAATAAAAAATAATAGAAAATTACTTTATAGTGACTAAAATTGTTTTTTATTTATTTTTTTAATTATCTATCAACAAATTTTTTTCCTTTTCATAAATTGTCACCACTTATCAAGGCCCGAAGGCTACTCAGGGATAAAGGTTATTGTGTGTACAGTAATCAATGAGATAGTATTGTAGTAATCATTAGTATTGGAGATTTGATAGAGTGTCTTACTTAAGGGGCCGGTTTGTCAGGAATTTGTTTATGTTGGACTTGAAGGCATCCAAGTTGTAGTTAGGTGGGAAATAGGCAAGCGGAAGAGAGTTCCACTGGTGTGCAGTTCTAAGAAAGAAGCTTTGCTCATGGAATCTACGTTTGGATTTAGGCACAGATATAGAGTGGGGGAAATTATTGACAGTAGTTTCAGCCAGACGGGTGTTTCTCGTGAAAGAGTGGTGAGGAGGGGCGAGAGATTGGAGCTCAGACGAGCACAGCCATGGAAATAACGATAAAACAAGGATAGGCTTGCAACATCTCTTCTGTGGGAGAGAGGTTGCAGGGAAGAGAAAAGGGCATCCCCCACTAAGCTATGAAGTCTATTTTTTACTCTGTAGGCTGTTTTTAGCAGCTCCTGCCCAGATGTGGCAGCAGTATTCCATCCTTGGACGTACTTGGCTTTTATACGGATAGAGAATTGCATCAGTAGTGAGATATCTTCTGGAGCGGTAGAAGGATCCCACCATTTTCCCAGCGTCCCTGGCAACAGATTTGATGAACATGTTCCATTTCAGATCAGGAGTAAAGCTCAAACCCAGAAGCTTGTCAAAACATGGAACCTCCCCAAGACGAGAGCCATCCATTTCAATTGGTGCCAGATTGGGATCAGAGCGTTGATGATGTAAAGATAGAAGCTTGGTTTTGGATGCATTAAAAATGCATTTCAGGTGCAAACATTATTATGAACTTCCGTGTCATGTCGACATAAAAAAAAATGACAAACATGCGCTGTATGAATTTTTAGTAAGTTGGTAAGCAGGATAACTGAAGAGACTTCCACAGGCGTGCAGTTCTAAGAAAGAAACTTTGTTCATGGAATCTACGTTTAGGTTTAGGCACAGATAAAGAGTGAGTGAAATTAGGCATCACCACTTATCAAGGTAAAGAGGCAACTCGAGGATAAGGGTTAAAGAGCGTACAGTAGATAATTGGACAATATAGTAATCGTTAGTAACGGAAATTCGGTAAATTTGTTAACTTAAATGGAACAGCTCATCAAGAACTTGTTTACGTTAGACTTGAAGACGACCATATTGTAGTCAGCTGGAAAGTAGGAAAACGGAAGATAATTCCACATGCGTGCAGTTCTAAGAAAGAAGCTTTGTTCATGGAATCTACGTTTAGGTTTAGGCACAGATAAAGATTGGGGGGGAATTATTGATAGTAGTTTTAGCTAGACGAGTGTTTTTTGTGGAAGTCAGGTCAGGGGGACTATAGATTGGAGCTCAGACGAGCAGTTGCCATGACACCACTATCAATATTACTCCCTCCACGCTCTTTATCTGTGCCTAAACCTAAACATAGATTCCATGAACAAAGCTTCTTTCTTAGAACTGCATATCTGTGGAACTCTGTTCCGTTTTCCTGCTTTCCAACTGACTACAATATGATTGTCTTCAAGTCCAACGTAAACAAATTCTTGATGTGTTGTTCCTCTTAAGTAATCCAATTTACCAAATTTCCACTACTAACGATTACTATGATATTATCCCATTGTACAGTACTACATCCATTAATCCTTGTACTCGAGTGGCCTCCGGGCCTTGATAAGTAGTGACGCTTATGTAACGCTCCCTGACCAAAGGAGGTGCACGTTAGACTCAGGGTTAGGTACAAGGCGAAAATGATAGTTTTTTTTTTTTTTACATTTTCACCTTAAACAAGCCAAGTGCCAATTTGATGTAGGGCGCTACTATCATGGACCTAAGCTACAGGGGCACTATGTAGGGAGTTGGGCAGCAAGATGTCGGTTCACGTTACACTTGAACTTCTGCATGTCCGTACGGTTGGGGAAGCAGGGACTCAGAAAGGAATTCCAAAGTCTAGGGGAAGAAACTACTGGAGTAGAAGGCTCTCTTACATCTAGGGATCTCAACTGTGAAAGGGTGGGATTTAGCTGCTTGTCGGGTTTGTCGGGAGTAGTTATGTCGAGGGGGTACAAGTGCTTGCAGTTCGTCAGAGCATTCACGATTAAAATACTTGTAGAACAGGCAGAAGGATGCAATATTTCGTCGATGGGACAGAGGCTGAAGCTTAGATGACAGTTCAGGATCTATTAGGTTGCTGACTCTCTTTTGAACCCTGTCCAGGAGTGAGAGACCATTAGTAGATGCACTAGCCCAAATGTGACAACAATACTCCATACATGGGCGAATGGTGACCTTATAGAGGTACAGGATACTTTCGGGTGTTAGTAGCTTTCTAGCATGGTAGAGAGAACCTATCTTCTTCGCCGCGATCCTGGCTCTCAATGTAATTGTTCCAACTCACGTTTCCTGTGAACGTTAGGCCGAGGAGTTTAAAATTAAGTACTTTCAGGTAATAGGTCTTTGGCTATTGCTATTGGCGATAGAGAAGGTTTCTTATAGTTAGTACTTTCAGGTAATGAGTCTTTGGCCATTGCTATTGGTGGTAGAGAAGGTTTTGTGTAATTATTGAAGGAAACAAGTTAAGTCTTGGCAGAATTGAATGTGACTATTCATTTTTGTCCCTATTCCACTACAGATTGGAAGTCATCCTCTAGTGTTTCTGCCATTTCCTTGGATGCTCTAGTATCGAGGGAGAGTGCTATATCTATGCTGTCTGAGACTTTGTTTATTAGAGTACAGTCCTGGGTTGAGGGGGATCGGTAAAGAAAATACAAGTAGCTAATATTGTGTTGCATATTTAGTCTTAAGCACATAAAAGGCTGGTCGTCTGATTCTAATTTTTTTCTCTTTTGTTTTCAAAAGAACGGAACTGGCAAAAACACTAGAGGATGACCTCCAATCTGTAGTGGAATGGGGACATAAATGGATGGTCACATTCAATGCTGCCAAGACCAAACTGGTTTCCTTCAATAATTACAAGAAACCTTCTCTGCCACCAATAGCAATGGCCAGTGACTCTCTGTCTGAGAGTACATCTTTCAAACTGCTTGGCCTAACGTTCACAGGAAACATGAGCTGGAACAATTATATTGAAAACATTGCCAGGGCCGCTGAAAAAAAGGTAGGCTCTCTCTACTGTGCTAGAAAACTACTGACACCTGAAAGTATCCTGTATCTCTATAAGGCCACCATTCGCCCATGTATGGAGTATTGTTGTCACATCTGGGCTGGTGCGTCTACTACTAGTCTCTCGCTCCTAGACAAGATTCAAAAAAGAGTCGCCAATCTGATAGCCGTGAACTTGCATCTAAGCTTCAGCCTCTGTCCCATCGACGAAACGTTGCATCCCTCTGCCTGTTCTACAAGTATTTTAATGGTGAATGCTCTGACGAACTGCAGACACTTGTGTTTATTCGTTTTCCTGTCGTGTCTGTTATAGAGTGTGGTGGCATTATCTCAGAGAAAATTTTGTCAGGGAGGTCATTTATGAATATTAAGAATAATAAAGGTCCAAGGTTTTAGCTAGACGAGGGGATCATAGATTGGAGCTCAGACGAGCACTTGCCAGGTAAATAACGATAAATCAGAGACAAGCTTGCAACGATAAGATTAACCGGAAGAAGGTTAGAAGTTACATTGACCGACACATTGTGAAAATAACACTCAAGATGAGAACAGTAGTCCGATAGATGCAAAATAATGCCACTAAGCTGCACAAGTGCTATTGTTTTTTATGTACCTACAATAGAAGAAAAAAAAAGGTTATAGTGACCCCACTTCATATTTTTTTAATGTTTGTTCAAGTCGGTTTCTATTTTCACGTTATTTAATGCCGAATCTAGTTATTTTGAGGAACGATTTTAATGGAGTATATTTTTTTTTTTTTTTTTATAAGTCGGATTCTATTTAACCCATAGTTGGGACCCTAACAGGCACTACCACTCTGGATCAGAGTGGACCATGAAGCAATGGCAATTAAAGGGTGGCTCCACACTCCCAAAAACCAGCAAGGTGGGGTCTCACCATCGGATATAGTTTAAGGTCATATCCAGGACCGGTAAATCGAACACAGGCTTGCAACGAGAAGATACACCTGAAGAAGGTCGGAGGTTACATCGACCAAAACATTGTGAAAATCATACTCAAGATGAGAACAGTAGTCCGATGGATCCAAAATAATACCACTAACCTGCACAAGTACTATTGATTTTTTTATGGACCTAAAAGAGAAGAAAAACGGTTATAATGGCCGCACTTCATATTGTATGTGTCGACGGAGTTCTTCGTCATTTAAAAAAGTTTTGTTGCATATTAAACACTCCACCCCAGCCGCGCGAAAGTCTGGACATTGGTGCGCGATGGCATTGCGAGGGGAAAATAAATTGCAGCAAGACTCGCAACGGATTCGTCTCCCCTCGGTCGGCATGACCGTTAGAGAACCGTCTTTCTGGATGGAATCATTCTCCCTTCTGTAATGTTGGAACTCCGGTTGGTAGGGAAACGTTTGTGATGTCACTGATTGCAGGTTGTTTCCGGGCGGGTAGAAGTTTGTCCGGTGGCCGCGGACATAGTTAAGATCCTGGAAAGAATTCCGGTGGTTCGTTTGAAGAGGGTTTTGGAATGGTGTCGATGTCGACATCGATGTTGCGCCGACAGCGTTTGGACATCTATGCCTGGTTAGATCCACGATGTCTCTGAAGAAAGTCCGACAATTAGGACAGTGAATCATATTTTTTTTTTAAATTCAGTCTGAAATTTGTTTTTTAATTTCGGTCAGAAATTGAAAATCTGTAGATGTTTTTTTTGTCGTTCTTCCCGTTGAAATTGGTTGGTTGGTTATAAATATTGCTGTGCGTGGTTTCCTGTGAGACATATGAAAAAAAAAGAAGAAAAAAATATAGGTATTCCAAAAAAAAAGAAGAAAAAATATAGGTATTCCAAAAATTAAAGAAGAAAAAATATAGGTATTCCCCCCCAAAAAAGAAGAAAAAAATATAGGTATTCCAAAAAAAAGAAGAAAAAATATAGGTATTCCATTTTCGCAAAGTATATATATATATATATATATATATATATATATATATATATATATATATATATATATATATATATATATATATACTAGCAAAAGTACCCGTCGTTGACTGGGTTAAAAAACAGCCTACAGAAAATGGACTCTGATTTATTAAAGTATGATAGGTTATGAAAAAGAACGGTTGTAAAGAGATAGCTTCGAATTTGGAGGTATCAAAACCAAAGCAAAATATGATGAAAATAAAAATAAAATAGATAAACCCCATAATTTATTATACCATACCTGTTCACACTGAAACACTTATCACAATATTATGTGGATCTATATTAAAAAAAAAAACCTTGTTAAACTTTGTGACATATTTCCATTCTATGGAGGTCAACGAACGCCCCATAATTTTATTATACCATATTTCTTCAAACTGAAACATAATTATCAAAGTATACTTACGCAGATAGATATGAAAAGTCTTTATAAATGTTTGTGCCTATTTCCACTCTATGGATGCCAGGCGCGAACGCAGACCCCACAATTTTATTATACCATCCCTATTTAAGTTAAAACATACTTATCAAAGTATTATTATGTACATCTATATCAAAAACACTTGTACACGTTTTTTTAAAAAAATTTTTTATTTCCATACTTTGGGGACTAGGCGCGAACGATGACCCCACAATTTTAATGAACCATCATTATGCCAGATCAAACATACCCATTCCTGTATCTCGATACATCTTCTATCATTATATGTGATCAGTTTTTTTTTTGTAATATGCAACCATATAGGAGCCTATTCGTGACCAGACACACATACAGACATTCAGCTTTATATATAGATATATATAAATTCGTATTTCTGTTTGTCTGTTCACAATTTGATTAATATATACAAAACATGTCTTACTTTAATCTTTCATTTATTTCTATATATAGTACTATACTTGCAAAAATATACAATTAAGAGATCACCTTATTTGCATATGACATTAAGAAAAATCGATTTTACTAAATAGCGGTATCTTAGTTCATGTTTTTAGCGAGATAATTATTTTAAGTATTCTATTTAAAATTGTTTTTTTTAAATAAATTTTAAACAACAATTATATTGATAATATATTTAATTTAATTTATTTTGGAATTAATATTTCCAACACCGACCTTTCTTTTAAAACTTTTTAAAAAGTTATTTGCCCCTAGATGCTATCCAAAAAAATAAAAATAAAAATAAAAATAAAACCCCTAAAAACAAACGTTTACCAAATATCATTTGGTAATTTCATTAATTTCTATCTGGAAAAATATTACCGTGTAGATAGAAAAAATGTTTTTTTTTAAATATATGAAAAAATAAAAAAACTGAAAAGATTTCATTTGTTTGTTTTATTTTATTCCTTTTTTATTTACAAGGTGATCACCACTTATTAAGGCCCGGAAGCCACTCGGGGATAAGGGTTATTGCATGTGCAGTACGTTAGTGTGGGGGTTTAATAAAAATGTCTACTTAAGGGGGCGGTTCATCAGGAATTTGTTTACGTTGGACTTGAAGACATCCAGGTTGTAGTCATTTGGGAAGCAAGCAGACGGAACAGAGTTCCACAGGCGTGCGGTTCTAAGAAAGAAGCCTTGTTCATGGAATCTACGTTTTGATTTAGGCACAGATAAAGAGTGGGGAAAATTTTTGGCAGTGGTTTCAGCTAGACGGGTGTTTTTCATAAAAGATTTGCGATGGGAGACTAGAGATTGGAGCTCAGACGAGCACCTGCCATGGAAAAAAACGATAAAACAAAGATAGGCTAGCAACGTCTCTTCTGTGGGAGAGAGGTTGCAGGGAAGAGAAAAGGGCATCCCCCACTAAGCCACAAAGTCTATTTTGTACTCTGTCAAGGCATGATAGGCTGTTTTTAGCAGCTCCTGCCCAGATATGCCATCAGTATTCCATCCTTGGACGTACTTGGCTTTTATATAGATAGAGAATTGCATCAGTAGTGAGATATCTCCTTGAGCGGTAGAAGGATTCCACCATCTTTCCAGCGACCTTGATGTATGTGTTCCATTTCAGATCATAGTAAAGGTCAAGCCCAGAAGCTTGTCAAAACATGGGGGCTTCTCCTAGGCGAGAACCACCCATTTCAACTGATGCCAGATGGGGATCAGAGCATTGATGATTTAAAGATAGGAGTTTGGTTTTAGATGCATTAAAGGTAACCAGCCACCTCTTCCCCCACTGAACCACGTGCTCGAGATCAGGTTACAGCAATACAGAAATCGGTAAATTTTTACCACGTAATTCAGCGTCGTTTAATACCTAAAAAATTAAACTCCCCCTCTAAATTCCACAATTTACATTTTTTCTTCTTTTTTCCTGTTAATTTCATCGATTACAAACTTAATTTTCTAATTAAAAAGGTAACTTTATACGATGAGACTCAGCGGCGTTTAACCCCTAAAAAAATGAATATCTAGTTTTTTTAGCCTAATACATTTAAACAGCCTTTATAAATATTATTAGTTTGCAGAAGTGTAAATAAGTGCAAAAAAATTAGAAATTTTGAAAAGAAAAAAAATAACATGTTAGTGTGGGGGATCAGTTTTCTATATAAATTTAACGTAAAATGAGCACCCACTTTTTAGCCACCAAGCGTTCAACGAGACTGTCACCTCAAGCATTTTTTTAAAAAAAAGTTTGCCAGTTGAGGGGGAGGGAAAAACTGGGGGAGGAATAACATTGGAAACCAAAAATAACGATAAATATAATTATTTTTTATGAGACCATTCTCTACTTTCACCTAACAATTTAATAAATAAACAAAGCCCAAATTATGACAAATTCAATTTTTTTACATTGGAAACATAAAACGACAGATAAAAAGCAAATTTAAAATTTCCTTTATTTAAAAAAAAAGCCAGTGAAAAAGTGCCCTTACAAAAAATAAAGGTAAATGTGTAGTTTAGCGGCGTAAATTATTTGACAGACAAAAATTATGAAAACTATTTATCTTCTCTTCTCTATATAAATAAAATGAACTCATTTTTTCCCATCTGATTTTGACCTTAATAGGATTAAAAATAAAGATATTTCATGCAAATATAATATGCACAAACGGCAGAACAATATCTGAGGTGTGTTATAGGCTTATTATTTCTCAAATTCCTCGATAATCTTAGATTTCTATACTTTTTCTGCTGAGAAGTCACGGCCAAAATCGGTTAAGATCAATGGAAGTGGTAAAATATTTTCTCTCTAATAAATTCCTCCTCCCCCTGCCACCACTTAACACCGTTTGGGGATCGTTCACAAGGGACAGTGGAGAAGAGAACACCGGTTTGGCTTCGTAGTTCTTTCATGTGAAGTTATTTAAAATCACTAAACTAAGCTGTAGTGCTCTGTGGCGTAGTGGTTAGTGTGCTGGACAATTCACATTATATTTTCACGTTCGCGCCGACCTACCGTAGTCGTTTTTTTTGTTGTTGTTTTTTTCCTAAACAACTGGAATGGACTTTTCTTGATGGCCGAACTGTTAACGTTGCAGATGTTTTTTTTTTTGTTTTTTTTTTTCACACTTTATTTTCCTACTTTTACTCATGACTCCGGGTTTGATCCTTCCTACTTACCTACGATAACATTTTTTAAAACTTCCCCCCCCCCGTCCCGGAAACAAACACTCCGACAACGCCGGGTACCCCCCCCTAGTTTTTATATAAAACATTAGACCCAAAAGCTGAAATAAAAAAAAAAATATTTTTTATGTTTTTTTTTATCATTTTTTATTAGACTAAATATGCACGCCTTACACGTTAAAATTTGGCCTTTCTTAGGTTTGACAATTGGCTTTTTTAAAGCCAAATTTGGCCTTTTTACGCTCTTTCATTACAAAAAAAAAAATGGCGGCCTAAAACACAGTTAATGAAAGAGCTTAAAAAGGCCAATCTGCCAAACCTTAGAAAGGCCAAATTTTAAAAGCAATATAGCGGGCTAAAATAATAAATATAAATAATAAAATAATAATAAAAATGAATTTTTTTCCTGGTTTTATTTCAAAATAGTTTATATATTTTTTTTTTGTCTGGCAAATAATTTACGCCGCTAAACTACACATTTACCAAAATAAAAAAAATAAATGCGCGCATTAATGTTTATAAACGTTATTTTTTTTAGGTTCACAAAATCGTGAGTTTTCTTAGGACAGTGATTGATATAGCAGGTGTGTTTCAAATAGAACTTCATGTCAACCCAGGCAACGCCGGTTACCCATGCTAGTATATATATATATATATATATATATATATATATATATATATATATATATATATATATATATATACATGCAAAATTTACATATATATTTACATGCAAAATCCGATCCCTCATTTTGCTAATTCCTGCCATCTGATGAGAAGGAGAGTATTTCTTCGAACATCCGCGGATTAAGGACTATCCACTTATCTTGTGCTTCCTTTTTTAAAATTAAATATGTTTTTAACTCTTTTTCAAGATGTCTTTTAACATGTTTTATTAATCATTTATTCATATATATATATATAGTCATCCACATACAGTACTGTTTCGCAGCTCATCAGTGCGGCTAGACAGGCAACTACCTCAAGCCAGGATTGAAACCCGACCGTTTGTACGGCAGTCAAGGCTCCTAACCATTACGCTATTGGCGGCTGCTCGAACGAGTAGTGAGTTTAACGATGTTT
The DNA here is from genome assembly GCF_053919585.1 of Euprymna scolopes. Lineage (NCBI taxonomy): Eukaryota > Metazoa > Mollusca > Cephalopoda > Sepiida > Sepiolidae > Euprymna > Euprymna scolopes. Next base: position 214,142,197 of record NC_136527.1, on the reverse strand, counting down.
TGATATCGTCCGAAATATATATATATATATATATATATATATAAATATATATATATATATTCATATATATTATATATATTATATATATATTTATATATATTATATATATATATATTACATATATATATATATATTCATATATATTATATATATTATATATATATATATATATATATATATATATATATATATATTACATATATATATATTACATATATATATATATATATATATATATATATATATATATATATTACATATATATATATATATATATATATATATATATATTACATATATATATATAAGGCAACCATTCGCCCATGTATGGAGTACTGTTGTCACATCTGGGCTGGTGCATCTGCTGCTTGTCTCTCGCTCCTGGACAGGGTTAAAAAAAGAGTCGCCAACCTGATAGGTCCTGAACTGCCATCTAGGCTTCAACCTCTGTCCCATCGACGAGATGTTACATCCCTCTGCCTGTTCTACAAATACTTTAATGGTGAATGCTCTGACGAACTGCAAACACTTGTACCTCCCCGACGTAACTACCCCCGACAAACCCGACAAGCTACTAAGTCTCATCCCTTTACAGTGGAGATCCCTAGGTGCAAGAAAGCCTTTTACTCCAATAGTTTGTTCCCCAGAACTGCGGGTCTTTGGAACTCCCTTCCGGGATTCTGCTTTCCCAACTGCAATGATATGCAGAAGTTCAAGTGTAATGTTAACAAACATCTTTCTACTCTTCTCCCTTCATAATGACCCCGCTAATTAATTCCCTAATAGTAGCCCCCTGCTTCAAAGTGGCACTGTGCCTTGTTTGGGGTGAAAATTGAATTAAAAAAAAAAAAAAAATATATATATATATATATATATATATATATATATATATATATATATATATATATATATAGGGCGACTTTCTAAAAATATAGCTTCGAGGCGGAGCCATTATTAACCGAATCTATCGTTTGAAAAAACAACAACAACAACAACAACAATAAATCTAAATTTATAAGCGATACAAATAAACAGTAAATTCATCTGGGTTGGGGCGAAACATAGTCTGAAGTTCGATCCCTAGAAACAGTTGAGCTACGCTGACGAGTGTTAATGAAACTCGAAACACGCGTGTACGAAGATTACTGTTTTAAAACATAAATAAATAAAAAGATATTTCATATATATATATATATATATATATATATATATATATATATATATATATATATATATATATATATATAAGGTATCAAATGCCGAATTATTCACAAAATGCAAAATATCTGGCATTGAATTATACCTTATTCAATCGCAATTGAGGATGCCCGATGACAGAATTCCAAAAATTGCGATGTACAGTCAATTTGAGGGTGGTAAAAGAATTGTCGGACGTCCTTGGCTTAGGTACAAGGACAAGTTGAAGAGTAACTTGTCTGCAGTGAACATACCATACAGGAGTCTTGAAGATGAGGTGAATGACCGAAAAGGATGGAGATCAAGGTGTTTTGAAGGTCTCCAGAGGTTTCAATCTGAAAGCTTAAGGCAACTGAAAGAAAACAGAGTAAGAGCAAAACGACTACCAGCCGAACCAATATCTGCAGCATTAAATCCACATTCATGTTCTATTTGTGGCCTTGTCTGCAAGTCCCTTGCTGGACTAAAAAGTCATCAGAGGCAAAAGCATAAATGAGTTTTAGAAATATGGGTTGTCTGAACCTCATACGTCGAAATCGACGGGAGAGTCCATCATATATATATATATATATATATATATATATATATATATATATATATATATATATATAGTGGAGATGGTAATTAATAAAAACTGAAGAAAGTGCTCAATACTGTGGTAGAGCAAATATGCGTTTTATTTTTTATTACCGTATCTTTCTGTTAAGTTACATTATTGTTTCGGCTACACGGCCGTTTTTTAAGATACGGTAATAAAAAATAAAACGTATTTATATATATATATATATATATATATATATATATATATATATAAGAACAAGGAGTTAATAAAACATTTTAAAAAACACTTTGAAAAAGGGTTAAAAACATATTTAATTTTAAAAAGGAACCACAAAATAAGTGGATGGTCCTTAATCCGCGGAGTTTCGAAAAAAATGCTTTCCTTCTCATCAGAGAGTAGAGATTAGCAAAAATGTGGGATCGGATTTTGCTTGCAAACGTATTTAATGAAACTACAAGTAAGTCAGCAACATCATGTGGACTCTTCATCGAACTATCTTTCACTACATTATGTCGAGGAAGAAGTGGAAAAAAAATTGACAAAGGAGTCTTACCCCGAAATATATTTCTTTAAAAATAAACACCCGTTTATTTATAAAAAAATTTCGCGTTGCAGTTTGGCTTCAAATGTATTTATACATGTTTTATTCTTATATATATATATATATATATATATATATATATATATATATATATTGTACATATATATATATATATATTGTACATATATATATATGTATATATATATTGTACATATATATATATATATATATATATATATATATATATATATTGTACATATATATATATATATATTGTACATATATATATATATATATATATATATATTGTACATATATATATATATATATATATATATATATATATATATATATATATATATATATATATTAAAAAGTCGGTTCTTGTGCCCTTATTGAACCGCGTTAATGTTAGGTGAAAGTACAGAATAGTTTTTAAAAAAACCCTCCCAATGTTAAGAATGGCTTTCTAAATAATAACGTTATTTCAGCACGGTTCGAATTCGGCATACTTATCAATTTATTAAATTGTTACGTGAAATTGCAAAATAGTTACAAAACACCCTCCCCATGTTAAGAATGGCTTTCTTAATAATAACGTTATAGTTTCAGCACGATTCGAATTCTGCATAATTATCAATTTATTAAATTGTCAGATGAAAGTACAGAATAGTTTCAAAACACCCTCCCCGGGTTAAGAATGGCTTTCTAAATAATAACGTTATTATTTCAGCACGGTTCGAATTCTGCATGATTATCAATTTATTAAATTGTCAGATGAAAGTACAGAATAGTTTCAAAACACCCTCCCCATATTAAGAATGGCTTTCTAAATAATAACGTTATTATTTCAGCACGGTTCAATAAGTGCACAAGTACTTAAAACAGGCAAGGATCAATTTGTTCGTTGGGTTAGAATATTGGACATAGACTCTTACTTGTGGGAGGTCGGCCTGGGCTCTTAGTTGTTGAATTGCTACACCTCTTGTTGTTGGGAAGGAGTAAATATATCCCACAGTCGGACTTGGTTGCAGCTTGCTTGACCTCTGTAAGTCGACGGCCTTTCTTGTATGAGGCGAGGTGGCTCTGGCTCAGATGTAAGTGACGCGCGTTTCGATTCCAGAGTCCTGGTATTATCTACTGGCGAGCTCAAATGAGGGTGAAACACGAGTCTAGGACTTCTAGTTTACGTGTACCGCGACGTTGACTGATTGTGGAAATAATTATATATATATATATGTATATATATATATATATATATATATATATATATATATATATATATATA
>NC_136527.1:214123609-214133609 GCF_053919585.1 Euprymna scolopes | reverse complement strand
CACACTAACGTAATATACTTGCAATAACCCTTACCCCTGAGTGGCTTCCGGGCCTTGATAAGTGGTTATCACTGTGTAATAAAAAAAATAAATAAATACTACTAATAAATAAAATGCCATAACTTCGTATGAATTTGAAAAAAATATATAGAATGAATTTGAAAAAAATTTGAGAAATAACTAATCTTAATACAGCCCTTTCATGGTACAATTTTCATTTTTTTGTGACGTATATTTAGTAAAATATTAATGTTTTACTAATCTGCAATAAAGCAGTTGACACAGTTTATATATATATATATATATATATATATATATATATATATATATATATATATATATATATATATATATATTTATATATATATACATACATATATATATATATATAAGTGGACGTATCTGTGTGTCTGTGTATGTTTTTTTTTGTTTTTTTTACATGGGTGCCACCACTTATCAAGGCCCAGAGGCCACTCGAGGATAAGGGTTAATAGGTATACATTAGTCATTGTGATTTTAGCATAGTAAACAGTGGGAATTTTGTAACTTTGATTACTTAGGGGGACGATTCAGTTAGAACTTGTTCACATTAGACTTTTTTTTTTTTTTTATAGGTATCAACACATCATCAAGGCCAAGAGGCCACTCAAGGATAAGGGTTAAAGTTTGTACATTAGAAATTGGACAATATAGTAATCATTAGTAATGAAAATTTGGAAAATTTGATAACTTATATGGAACGGCTCATCAAGAACTTATTTACGTTAGACTTGAAGACAACCATATTGTAGTCAGCCGGAAAGCAGGAAAACGGAAGACAATTCCTCAGGCGTGCAGTTCTAAGAAAGAAGCTTTGATCATGGAATCTACGTTTAGGTTTAGGAACAGATAAAGAGTGGGGGTAATTATTGATAGTGTTTACAGCTAGACGAGTGTTTCTTGTGAAAGTTTGGCGAGGGGGGACCATAGATTGAAGCTCAGTCGAACACTTTCCATGAAAATTACGATACATCAGAGACAAACTTGCAACATCTCTTCTGTGAGATAGAGGTTGCAAGGAAGAGAAAAGGACATCTCCTACGAGGCTACGAAGTCTATTTTGAACCCTATCAAGGCAGGACAAGTCTTTTCTAGCAGCTCCTGCCCAGATGTGGCAACAGTATTCCTTGACACAGTTTAAATATATATATATATATATATATATATATATATATATATATATATATATATATATATATATATATATAAGTGGACGTATCTGTGTGTCTGTGTGTGTACATTTCCCTACTGTCAATTTTAAGTCTACAGACTCAAAATTTGATACACAGGGTACTGAGATTTGGGAAAATCTTTGTGATCTGTTTTCGGCCAGAAATTTGGCTGTTAAGGGCTCAAAGTTCAACGATTTGACATTTGAGAACTCTACCAAACTTCTCCACCAATTTTTGGTCTAAGCACTTGAAATTTTAAATATAGGTTCCTTGCACATGTATCTAACTTAGTAACTTAATTTGAACCGAAAACAATAGGGGTCATAATAGGGGTCAAAGCTAAAAAATTTGACCTCTGCGGTCTCTACCAAATTATTTATAGGCTATAACAACCAAGATGAGGAAGTCAGTCCAACAATCTCAATCAATGAAAACACCTCATCTAAAAAATACAGACAATTACTCTACCAAATTACTCGGATAATTTGTGGTTCAAACGTTTGAAATTTTACATAAAGGGTATTCAGAGATAGGGCAAGCTTTTTAATCTGTTTGGGTCGAAAATTTGATCTACAAATATATATATGTATGTTTGCATGTCTGCTAAAACTTTTGACAGAGGCGACGAATTTTCACAAGATCAGTATCGTTTTGAAGCTCAACCCTCCAGATGACAAATACCGAAAAATTGGCTATTACTTCACCCTCAACTGGGCACTTTTCTACAGGGAGCGTTGCTTTTTTTGCCGATATTTTCCAAAGTCATCCCCTCTTTTCGATTGTCTAACCTTATTTTAAACCTATGTTACTTCCGGTTTGAGAATAAAATTTTGAGAAATAACTTATCTTAATACAGTCCTTTCATGGTACAATTTACATTTTTTTGTGACGTATATTTGGTAAAATATTAATGTTTTACTAATCTGCAATAAAGCAGTTCACACAGTTTATATATATATTTTGTGGTTGTTTGTCGTTTTTATATACGCATATATATTGTGCATATATATTATATATTGCGTATATAAAAACGGCAAACAACCACAAAATTCGCGCATAAGCCTGAAGAGTTCTAGAGTGGATGAAACGCGGAATATTCAGTGTAGCTTAATTGCCATATATATTTTATAACTTACTAACTAGCGCTACCTACGTATTGAGAACTTTTGAAGTAAATACTTAGAGTTTACGCATAAATTTATACTTCCGTATATTAATTTTATGGGGTAAATTAAGTAGTTATATATATATATATATATATATATATATATATATATATATATATATATATATATATATATATATATAAGAACAAGCAGTTAATAAAACATGTTAAAAAAACACTTTGAAAAAGGGTTAAAAACATTTAATTTTAAAAACGAACCACTAAATAAGTGGATAGTCCTTAATTCGCGGAGTTGTGAAGAACTACTTTCATTCTCATAAGAGAGTAGGATTTAGCAAAATGCGAGATCGGATTTTGCTTGCAAAAGTATTTGATGAAACTGTAAGTAAGTAAGTCATAGATCTTACTTGGTAACAAATAGTGAAGCAGAAAGAACATGGTGAAGAAAATGTATTTCACGTGAATGGATAGTCTGGTGTAAGATAAAGTATCCAATGAGGGTAAAATCCAAAAATATAAATCCAAGAAAGTTAATTGAATTTCCATTCGCACAAGTAAAATCCAAGGAAATCACGTAATTGGAAGATGGTCCAAAATAATCCAAAAGGCCGAAATCCATGGAATAATTCACAAATATGTACAAGGAAAAGGGGGAAAATTCCAATGATATTAATAAAAGAAAAATATATATATATATATATAAAGGAACAAACCGTATTATGTGTTCATCAACGTTTCGTCTTTATTTCGAGACTTCCTCTGGATGAATGAGATTAAGAAACAAAAAATACCAATACAAAATATTTGAAAATGTTTCACGTGCACAGTGTGTTGCAGACTATATGACGTCACTAAAATTTCCCTCTCTTTAACAGCACCAACACTTCCCCCTCCTTTTTGAATTTCCAACGTCTTTTTCCGTTTTCTGAAATAGAACTGCATAACACTGTGCACATGAAACATTTTCAAATATTTTGTAGTGGTATTTTTTTGTTTCTTAATCTCATTCATCCAGAGGAAGTCTCGAAATAAAGACGCAACGTTGATGAACACATAATACGGTTTGTTCCTTTGTATTTCTCTATTTGGTTGGAATACTATTTCCATTATTTTCATCATATATATATATATATATATATATATATATATATATATATATATATATATATATATATATATATAAACTAGCGGGGAACCGCTCAGCTTTGCCCGGTTCTAAAATACGCTTAAATATGATATTTTAATTTATCCAGATTTCGTATATATTATTATAGGGTCGTGGTTTCAAAATTAAAAAAAGTATTTGAGTGCTATCAGCTGGAATCGAAACCGAAATCAAACTGTAGCATTCAAAGGTGGTGACGTTACCACTGTACCAACATGACACGCATAAGAACTGATTAAAAATTTTTAATTAAAAATAAACTAAAAACCCATAAAGAGATATTGCCAGTTTGTTTCTGCTTTATCGTTATTTTCATGGCAAGTGCTGAGCTCCAATCTATGGTCCCCCCCTCGTCAAACTTTCACGAGAAACACTCGTCTACCTGAAACCACTATCAATAATTTTCCCCACTCTTTATTAATGTCTAAACCTAAACGTAGATCCCATGAACAAAGTTTCTTTCTTAGAACTGCACACCTGTGGAACTGTCTTCCGTTTTCCCTGCTTTCCAGCTGACTAGAATATGGTTGTCTTCAAGTCCAACCTAAACAAGTTCTTGATGAGCCGTTCCACTTAAGTTAGCAAATTTACTGATGCCTATGTAATATATATATATATATATATATATATATATATATATATATATATATATATATGTGTGTGTTATATATATATATGTGTTATATATATATATATATATATATAACACATATATATAACACATATATATATATATATATATATATATATATATTACATAGGCATCAACACTTCTCAAGACCCAGAGGCCACTCGAGGATAAGGCTTACAGTGTGCACAGTAGTAAATTGGACAATATAGTAATCGTTAGTAATGAAAATTCGGTAAATTTGTTATATGTCAGGTCATGTCATATGCTACTGGTACCATGTAACCCAGTACTACCTGCCTCATGGTCGGGTCACCGGCGACTAAACTGGTCCCCCCACCAGACTTGTTTGGTGAGGAGGGCGGCTAGTCTCCCTGAAGGATTAAAAACAAGACCTTCCAAAGGGCGAATGAACTCTATTTCTGGGTCAACGGCCAACTAGCACCGTGTATATTTGTGTGTGTGTATGTGTGTGTGTGTGTGTGTGTGTGTGTGTGTGTGTGTGTGTGTGTGTGTGTGTGTATGTGTATTGGGGTAGAGAGGGCTCCCGTAAGCCGTGGTGAAGGCAACCTTTCTAGGAGAAGCAAATCTCTGATTTAAAAAACCATAAAGCGGAAGACCAGTACCCGCATTAAGCTGGTCTGCAGTTTAATTTGTTGCTGGCTATCTTGCTCTTGCTTGTTGCTGGATCTCAACATTTTGAACCGAGAGAGAGATTTAGCTGTCGTACAAAGCTAAGACTCTTTAACATCATATTTGTATAGATACTCCCTCAGACATTTGGGCTCATGGATTTTAAATGTCTGAGGGAGTGGCATTCGTCTGACAAGACGTTGCAATCATCATGTCTTATATATATAAAGAGAGAGCGGGAGAGAGAGAGAAAGAGAGAGAGAGAGAGGTCTCAAGTTAAGTTTATTCAGGAGGGAAAACTCGTGAACTTAATAAAGTTATTAAGAGTGCTCAATAAAGAAGATCACGATATATTTTTTTATTGACAAATTTACATAGTCGCTACACTGGACGTGCTAATGTTTCAGACAAGTGGCCGGTCAAGACCACAAGTTCTCGTCAGGCGACTGAGAGAAGCATACTCAATAAAAAGCATAACCCAACACAGTGCACACACACACACACACACAAACATATATATATATATATATATATATATATATATATATATATATATATATATACGCACATACATACACACATTTATACACACATACATATATGCCTACTGTACACTCTTTAATCCTTATCCTCGAGTAACCTTTAGACTTTGGGCCCTGTCGGTGGGGCATTAGAATACACCGACTGCCCCCCTGCAGAGGGTAAAAGTCCCTCAATGGGGGTCCTGGATATGACCTTGAACTATATCCAGTGCTGAGGGCCCCAGCTTGTGGGCTGTGGGGAGTGTGGAGCCACCCTTTAATTACCATTGCTCCCAGGTCCACTCTGACCCCCCGGAGTGGTAGTACCTGTTAGGGTCCCAACTATGGGTTAAATAGAAAATGACTTGAAAACAACAAATATATTCTATTAAAAAAATGTTTTCTTCAAAATCTTTGGATTCGGCATTAAATAACCAGAAAAGGGTTGATATGCCGTAAAACAAAAGCAACCAACCTTTGGGCTTTGATAAGTGGTAATATGTAAAAAGGATTTTTTTTTTTACATAAACGTCACCACTTATCAAGGCCGATAGGCCACTCAAGGATAAGGGTTAAAGAGTGTAGAGTAGTCAAAAGGACAATATAGTAATCGATAGTAATGGAAGTTCGGTAAATTTGTTATTTTAAGTGGAACGGCTCATCAGAAATTTGTTTACGTTGGACTTGAAGACAACCATATTATAGAAAGCTGGAAAGCAGGAAAACGGAAGACAATTCCACAGGCGTGCAGTTCTAAAAAAGAAGCTTTGATCATGGAATCTATGTTTAGGTTTAGGTACAGATAAAGAGTGGGGGGAATTATTGATAATGTTTTCAGCTAGTCTAGCGTTTCTTGTGAAAGTTTGGCGAGGGGGGACCATAGATTGAAGCTCAGTCGAACACTTTCCATGAAAATAACGATAAAGCAGAGACAAACTCGCAACATCTCTTCTGTGAGATAGAGGTTGCAGCGAAGAGAAAAGGACATCTCCCACCAGGCCACAAAGTCTATTTTGAACCCTATCAAGGCAGGACAAGTCTTTTCTAGCAGCTCCTAAGATAGGATAAGATAGAGTTTTAAAGTATGGAAATAGGCATATAGCCTTTTATATATTATATATACACGCTGCCTTTTCCAGATATATGTTATATATATTATATATATATATTATATATATATATATATATATATTATATATATATTATATATATATTATATATATAATATATATATATATTATATATATATTATATATATATTATATATATATATTATATATATATTATATATATATTATATATATATATATTATATATATATTATATATATATTATATATATATATATATATTATATACATATATATTATATATATATTCTATATATATATATTATATATCTTCTCTATATAAATAAAATGAACTCATTTTTTCCCGTCTGATTTTGACATTAATAGGATTAAAAATCAAGATATTTCATGCAAATATAATATGCACAAACGGCAGAACAATGTGAGACAGAGGTTGCAGCGAAGAGAAAAGGACCACAAAGTCTATTTTGAACTCTATCAGCCGATTGCCGTGAAAATAACGATAAAGTAGAGACAAACTCGCAACATCTCTTCTGTGAGAAAGATGTTGCAGGGAAGAGAAAAGCACATCTCCTACGAGGCTACGAAGTCTATTTTGAACCCTATCAAGGCAGGACAAGTCTTTTCTAGCAGCTCCTAAGATAGGATAAGATAGAATTTTAAAGTATGGAAATAGGCATATAGCCTTTTGTATATTATATATACACGCTGCCTTTTTCAGATCCACTGTTGTATACGTGTTATAATTATTGACCTTTTTTCTTTCTGCTTTGTTCTGTTTTCTATTCATAAGTCGAATCGGCTGTTTTCTTTATTTCGTGGATTGCTGTGTACGAAACAAACGTGTTTATATAGACATGAACTTGAAACGTAAAGAAATGTTTACATAGAAATGAACTTGAGCCGCTCATAAATGTTTACATAGAAATGAACTTGAGCCGCTCATAAATGTTTATATAGAAATGAACTTGAGCCGCTAATATACACACACATATTAATCTGAAACTTGAGCCGCTAATAAATATAAACATATGAACCTGAAACTTGAGCCGCTAATAAATATACACATATTAACCTGAAACGTAAATAAAGACGTTTGCCATTCTTGATGCGTCACTGGAAAGGACAGAGGTTCAAACCAAAGAATATAAAAAGTTTTGTTTAACGTATAAAGGCTTCAAAGAATTCAACGTAAGAAAATGTACGTCAGCATTATTAGGTGTATCAGAATTTTTGTAGGAATTTTTGACACCCCTAACACGAAACTGCGAATAAAATTAAAAAAAAAAAACTCGTAATTTCTCATTTTAAAGTGGGTTGTTTATTTTCTTTATGGATTATACTTCCAAAATAAACTTTTAAAGTTGTTTTAAAAGTAATAGAAATATTTTTTTTTATTTAAAAAAAAAAAACAGTAATGAATTTTACGAACTCAATATTTTTCAATTTTTAAACTTAAAAAATCTATCAAAATTTTTCTATTGATTCTATTTTTACGATATTTTCAGGGTCAGTGTGAAATGTTATGCTCTTTCCAATAAACTGAATATAATATTTTAGACAAACGTTTTTTTTTAAATTCATGCCCCCCCCATTTTCAAGTGTCTATTAAAAAGTAAATAATTAATTTACTCACCAAAGTTTTATATATCACAAATTGAAGAGAAAAGGTCAATAAATAATATATTCAAATTTAAAACAAAAAAGGAGTGTTTTTTCGAAATTTACCTGTAAAGTTCGAAGTTTAAAACTTTTTTTTAACCACGTGGTTTGTTTTATTTTGTTTTGTTTTTTTAATGAAACCTTGGTCCTTGCTCCTTTAATTGAAAAAAAAAATTAGGGCTTGAATTAGATTTTTCGAGTAGTTATAAGCTTGGAAAGACAGGGGGTCAAATAATTCACGCCTCCAATTTTGTAATGTCTATTAAAAAGTAAATAACTAATTTACTCACCAAAGTTTTAGATATCACAAATTGAAGAGAAAAGATCAATAAATAATATATCCAAATTAAAAACAAAAAAAGTAAAAATTTACCTGTAAAGTCCGAAGTTTAAAACCGTTTAAAAAAAAAAATACGTTGTTTGCTTTTTTTTTTTAATGAAACCTTGGTCCTTGCTCTTTTAATTAAAAAAAAAATTAGGGCTTGAATTACATTTTTCGAGGAGCTTGGAAAGACGGGGTGGAATTATTCACTATTTTTCACGAATTTCTGACACACCTTTTTTTTTTTTAAATTCAATTTTCACCCCAAACAAGGCACAGTGCCACTTTGAAGCAGGGGGCTACTATTAGGGAATTAATTAGCGGGGTCATTAAGAGGGGAGAAGAGTAGAAAGATGTTTGTTAACATTACACTTGAACTTCTGCATATCATTGCAGTTGGGAAAGCAGAATCCCGGAAGGGAGTTCCAAAGACCCGCAGTTCTGGGGAAGAAACTATTGGAGTAAAAGGCTTTCTTGCACCTAGGGATCTCTACTGTAAAGGGATGAGACTTAGTAGCTTATCGGGTTTGTCGGGGGTAGTTACGTCGGGGAGGTACAAGTGTTTGCAGTTCGTCAGAGCATTCACCATTAAAGTATTTGTAGAACAGGCAGAGGGATGCAACATCTCGTCGATGGGACAGAGGTTGAAGCCTAGATGGCAGTTCAGGACCTATCAGGTTGGCGACTCTCTTTTGAACCCTGTCCAGGAGCGAGAGACAAGCAGCAGATGCACCAGCCCAGATGTGACAACAGTACTCCATACATGGGCGAATGGTTGCCTTATAGAGGTATAGGATACTGGCAGACGTAAGTAGTTTTCTAGCACGGTAGAGGGAGCCAACCTTCCTTGCAGCAGCCTTGGCAATGCTCTCAATGTATCTATTCCAATTCATATTCCCTGTAAACGTTAGGCCGAGGAGTTTAAAAGAAGTACTTTCAGGCAATGTGTTCTTGGCCATTGCTATTGGTGGTAGAGAAGGTTTCTTGTAGTTATTGAAGGAAACAAGCTTAGTCTTAGCAGCATTGAATGTGACTAACCATTTTTGTCCCCATTCCACTACGGATTGGAGGTCGTCCTCTAGTGTTTCTGCCATTTCCTTGGATATGTGTTCATTTGTTTTCCCCTCATATCTGTTATAGAGAGTTGTGTCATCGGCAAATATATCCATCTCCGAAACAATATTATCAGGGAGGTCGTTTATGAATATCAGGAATAATAGAGGTCCAAGGATAGACCCCTGAGGTACTCCCACATTTATGTCATATTGTTTGGATGTATGTCCGTCGAGGACAACTTTGATTTTTCTATTACTTAAGAAGGATTTAATTACAGTGATTCCATATGATCTAATTTTCCTTAGAAGACCATTGTGCCATACCCTGTGAAAAGCCTTAGATATATCAAGGGCCACCGCTACCCTCCCCTGTTTTATCCAATGAACGGTATATACGTTCAGAAACTACAGTTAAGATATCTGCTGTTGAACGGGCTTGCCTGAATCCATATTGTTTGTCAGTCAGGAGTTTAGCAGCTGTTAGGTGCTGGACTAGGGCTTGATTAACTAAGGACTCAAATATTTTGGCGAAAAGCGGGAGGAGGCTAATGGGGCGATAATTTAGTGGGTCAGTTCTTTCACCAGAA